>NW_021136974.1:0-213607 GCF_004193835.3 Ostrinia furnacalis | reverse complement strand
TAGTCTATTAGACACTGACAGTATCAGTCAGGTATTTTTCAAGATCTAGTAACGCCCATTCACAACCAATGCTTGCTTAAGTGAAGCAGCAAACCGAATGCACAGCGTTTAATAGAGCACTGCGATTCGTTCGTGTGTGACCCTGTGCGTCCACGCGCGCTGTGAGACCTCATAGTAATGTTTATGAATACCAGTGTATATTTCCTATCTGAGAAAAATAATGAAAGAACAAAAACCATATTGGAGATATAAATAACTTTAATGGTAACAAATAAAGAATACATGGAATAAATAACAAAAATAACTATTCATCATCAAAATCTTCACTCTCAATCATTTTGGCGATTTTCTCCGATGCCTCCTTCAGTAGCTTCTCGCTAAACTTCGGGAACTTCGTTTCAAAGTCCGTCTTTAACGTTTCCAAATCGAGTCTATCTTTATCTATCTCAGCAAGATTCTTCTGGGACTTTTCGTACTCTTTAAACTTATCGACGTCCAAATTGGAATGCCTTTTGATCTGATCCAGGCCTTCGATTGCATCGTTAACCGCATCTAGCAACTGTTTGTGACCGCTCTCTTTGTTGAAGCCAAAATCAACGTTCTTCGTTTCAAGTTTGTCAAGACACGCTTGCTCTGCTGCGTTGAGATTGAGTAACAAATCTTGGGCGTTCGAATCGTCCGTAATTTGGAAGAACTGCGATGAATCTGTGTTTTTGAGGTCTAGCAACCTGGAAATTAAAGAAAAATGATATTTTTACTTTGATCTTTACAAATTATTAGGAAGAACTGTGATAAAGCTTAGAAATAGAGAATTGGTTAGTACATAACAGCTGTTGTGATAGAAAACAAATGTTATTTAATTAATTACAATAATTTTATAAACAACTAGCTATACCCGAAACTACATACGCGTGAGAGAAAAACCCTTATCACTTTGGAGTGTGAAAAATAGTATGGTCGACAGCACTTCAACGTAAACACTGCGGTATCTTACGTAGTTGCGATAGGGGCGAGTTTGCAACGAAAATGTATAGCTTGATGTGCTGTCGACTGTACAAACACTGTGACACAAGAGTTTTATACTATAGTCGAAGAAAGATATGCCTGAACTACAATGAGTGTACAACACATACCTTTTCTGTTCCACAACAAAAGAGATGTCCTTCAGCCGCCGATTGGTTTTATCGAGCTGGTCCATAGTCTTTTGGAACCTATCAGCTAGCTGAGCCATCTGTATGTCCATTTGCGTCTCCTCTCTCTGTATTTTGTCGTCAACCAGACATTCTTCTAACATCGCACGTAAAAACTTCCCATAGGCTATTTGGCGGTACTCTGCATCGAAGTCCGGCATCGCACCATCTTGTTTACAGATTGTCATGTCTCCATCTCCAAGCAAAGTCGCATTTTTGTTCACTTTTGTTGGTGGTGGTCGCGGCGCAATTTTTTCTTTTGTCGCAGTAAGTTTACCGCGAGATGTAGTAGCCGTAACGCTAACGGTCGAAGGCCGCTTAGTTTTCAACGTTTTAGCGGCCGGAGCAGCGAAGTTTTTAGTTTTTTCCGACATTTGTAATGTAAATATCAGGGTACGGAAACTTCCATACTACGATCAAACTTGCTTCCAAACAGCGACTTCAGTCGATAAATTCCAATACTTTTTTTTTTTTCTTTATGGCTCTCGCGGTTTGCGTTTAGCCACGACAGGGTTCTTGATTTTTGCGTTCAGTTTTGCCATAAGTTTTGCGGACATTGCGTTTAGACAGGGTGGGATTGGGTTAAAGTTAAAAGGTAGGGAAACGAATCAATTAC
Organism: Ostrinia furnacalis; assembly: GCF_004193835.3. Classification (NCBI taxonomy): domain Eukaryota; kingdom Metazoa; phylum Arthropoda; class Insecta; order Lepidoptera; family Crambidae; genus Ostrinia; species Ostrinia furnacalis. The sequence goes on along the minus strand of NW_021136974.1, from coordinate 211,801 downwards.
GGATGGAAACGGAACAAAGGATGGTTTTCATAGGATCAATTTAGGTGTGATATAATTACAAAATAATAAAAATAAAATAATATTTACATAAGTACAATATACATTACTATTTACAATTTTATATTATTATGGGTAATAAATTCGGCTAGGATATTATAAACATCAATGTTATTGGTATATAATAGGCAAGTGATGGATGTAGGAAAAGGAATTTTAATGGCTAAAAGAGAACTAATAAAAGAGGAACGATCATATAGGCAACAGTAAAAAAATATGTGATTTAAGTCTCCGACGCCAGAACCACAAATGCACGAATCATTATCAAGTACATGAATTTTAGCCAAGTGTGCTGGAGTGCACACGTGACCAAGTCGCATTCTAGTTAAAATGGTAGTAACTGTTTTGGAAAGATTCATTTTAACAAACCATGGTTTACAAAGGATGGATGGTTGAATGAGCTTGTAATGTTTCCCCTTAGATTGGCTAGTGAACTCCCAATTCTCATCCCAGGCAGATTTGAGATAAGCTTTGGGAAGGGCTGCCGTTAAGTCATGGCAATAATTTGTGTACGGATGTATATCTCCACACTCAACCGCTTCATTGGCCAGCTTATCAGCTTTATCATTTCCTGGAATATTGGTATGACTAGGAATCCACGCAAAATTAATTAAATGACTGTTAAGACTACATTTGTGAAGTAATTTCCTGCATTCTGTAATAATAGGATAATTAGTATTGTTCTTAAATGGAAATTTATGTAATGCCTGCAAAGCACTTTTAGAGTCACAAAATTTACAGTTTTGTTTAATTTCATAAGGAGAGCATACTCTAAAGCCTTAAACAGTCCAAAACATTCTCCTGTAAAGACTGATGATTCTGGAGGGAGTTTTATTTTCTGGACAATATGATATTGTTTATGGTATGCGCCAACGCCAACATGACCCGTTGGAGAGTGCTTAGATGCATCGCAATAGATATGATGCCAATCGCCCCAGTGTTCGTCTACGATCTGATTGAACTTAATGTTAGCATTGTAGTCATCCTTATGTATGTCTAGGTTGAAATGAATTGTCGGAGTAAGAATAAGGGATTCAACAGAAAATATCGGAAGAATCGCCGTGTGGTGACGGCAGAGTAGAATACATTTGTCACCAACCCCTACTCTTCCCGCGGGTGTCGTAAGAGGCGACTTAGGGACTACACAACAAACAGAGAATGGGCAGCAGCGCTCTCTGAAAAACATCAATCTTTTAAACTGCGATCTCCAACCCGCCTGCCAAGCGTGGAGATTATGGCAAATCCCTCCACCATAGTGGAGGAGGCTCATAGTCCAGCAGTGGACTGTAAAGGGCTGTTGATGATGATCGGAAGAAAGGAGGTTCTGTAGACTGGGGCTTGGATTGATATAAATTTACGAAAACTAATAATCACACAAGGAGGAGATTTACGTGACCAATAAGAGGAAGTATCAATTAAATCATTAAGTCTGTTGAGTTTGCTATATTTATGATGGTCAGCAAATTGAAGTACACGGAAAAGATACTTGTCACATAAATATTGGCGGCGTAATTTCACTGGGGGCTCAACACATTCAGCTTGCAAGGCATTAATTGGACTCGATTTCATAGCACCAGCTATAATCCTTAGCGCTTTAGATTGAATCGCATCCAATTTACTTAAACCAACTAAATTACAAGGCTCTAGATAGAAACTGCCATAGTCAAGTACACTTCTTATAATAGCATTGTATAAAAGTCTTAATGACGCTGGGTGAGCACCCCACCAGACTCCAGAAACACATCTTAAAATATTTAAAAGCTTTTCAGATTTTGCAGCAATGCTATAACAAACAATGAGGAAGCAATACTTTTTAACTACCCTAAAACGCATGTCGCTGCTCCTGTTTCCTTCATATTTTCATTTTTTTCTTAATTAAAATATATTTCAGAATATTGTTAATTACAATGTGAAAACTTTTTTTAAAATGAAATTAATTTGTTTTAATTTAAAACTGAACGGTGACATTTTTTGTTATAATTTACTTAATAGAGTAGTAGAAATTACTATTTAACATATGGCAACTTTGTTTTTCCTCCAAAATGGCCGGTGTTGTTTTTGTTAGGTTGAATGCATTCTTGTTTTCTTAGCCATCGTTTATGAGTTCTGTGGCCCTATTAAAGTATTGAAGAGTCGAGTCAAATTCAAGTTCATTCCTTCGTACCTGCTGCTGTTCTGGTTCATCGGAGTTTTGTTCGTTCCTTCGTGAATCGCGAAGAAACTTTCTGTTATGTTAACAAGTGATCTGAGTTTTCTCAAAGTGCAAATGCTTTTTTAGTGTTGTTGAAAACTTTGCGAAAAGACGCTTTTGGTGTATAATATTATGTGTGTTCATAAATAAAGTAAAATTATTAAATTGAAAAGTTTTTGTTTATTTGCATTTCCATGTGCAATGTAGAATTTTTCCAAATCCATTGTTTTGAAAATAATACAATACGTACACCATAAAGATAAATACTTTCAAAATAATGGATTTGAAAAAATTCTACATTGTACATCAAAAAAACAATAATTCTTTGAAGGTTATGAGGGCCTATGTGTGCGTGAACTGTGTGTATGTATGCGTGGACTTTATGTATGTATGTGTGCGTGTACTATGTGTGTATGTGAGCGTTACGTACGTAGGTTAAGTACAGCGAATTTAACACCAGGCTGTCAATTAGTAGGCTCAAAAATTTGACAGAGAGGGTTCTCTATTTCCTATGTATTACTTTTCTCTATGGTAAATATTTTCTTGAAGAAAAATCGACCGTTTTGTTTATTTCTTCAATTTGACATTTCAAATTAGTGTCATGGCAACCGTGACTTCCGTTTGATTCGTTCGGAAATACTTGTTTTGGTAGATAATTAAATCTTCAAATTGAAATGGTAGTTTTATAAAATTTTTTGGAGAATCCATTTCAAAATAAGAAAATCTATTTAAAAAAACCTTTTCTAAACCATAACAAAAAGTAAAAGAGAATAGTACAAAATTCCAATATTTTTGAAAGAAATGAATTATTTTTTAATGTTAATTATAAAGGTTGGTATAAAACGTTTAAATGAACTAACTGACCGAGTGTGCAGTGCAGGCAGACAATAGATTTTAGGCGATTCCTTGATTCCTTTAGCTGCACAAGCACACAACAAAGAACTTTTACTTCTGGGTTTCTACGAAAAAGAGAGGTCAATAACCTTTTGACTTCTAAATGATACGACTGTAATAAATTGAATTTAAACAAAATGTATTATGCAAACTGAAATTCTAATAACAATAAACACGCACAAAATATTTATTACTGATTATTTATAAACTTTGTGACACAAAAAGAAAGTATTCACAAAGAGTTTCCTTCGTCTACATACCATTTTCAGTGTACCAACTTCCAGCGTGAGAAGCATTGCGGCAAGACATTTTAGAAATTATTAGAACAAAAGCAAGAAAATAAAATTATGATTTAGAATAAATTAATTTCACAATCACAAAAATAATACTTCTGTTTGACGTTGATGACTTTGTATTTTTTTTGTAAATAGTTGACCATAGACTACAAATGTTTGTCACAAAGCTGCCTATTCACGGACCTTCTGCTTTTATGATGATTGCCAAGTGCCAAGCAATTGTGTCTTGTTGGACTGCACTTTTTTGTGTTTTGTCGTTCATTCTTTGCTATGTCACATTTAATCCATATCTGTGGTCACATTATTTTTTTCATTCACTTTTCACTCACTCATTCATTCAGTTTCTTGAAATCTTGGTTTTGGTTTATTTTCGGGAAATTTATATTTTCTTTCTTGAAATGTTACAAATTCATATTGTATCTGCATAGGTGATAAATCTGTGTACTTTTAGTACAATTTCTATTTAAATTCCGGTACCTCTACCATTTAACTTTTATCTCTATTGACATAATTCTAAATAGGTTACAAAATCAGTCTTCAATAAAACTCGAAGAAAGTGAAAATTTACTATGATGATGCCACTATTCAGTAAGTAGCAATGTTTTTCTACAATATTACAGTCTTAAACTCAGCATTCTGACTTAATATCGCATTAAACAATAAGGTCATACTAATTAAAATATATCCGGTGTTTTCGTATGTTTATTAATGCCAGTTGATGGTTTTGTTCACCGAAATATGTAAACATCGTGGCCCGATGCTGCAGTATAGCGGTAGTCAAAAGGGAGATTTTCTAATTTGATTCTCATTGGAGTTTTGGTTTAGAGCATTGGTTCCCAAACTTATTTGAAACGCGCCCCCTTTCCACCATACAAAAAATTCCGCCCCCCTCCTCCAGTCAAGATTATTTATTGGTCGTATCGAGCAGTCTGGAATTCATTCTCTTAGCGATCGCAGGTGTTTTACTTTAGTACACAGATGGCCCGCGCCACTCTTTAAAGGTCTTTGCGCCTCCCCCACTTTAGGAACCAATGGTTTAGAGTTTAGACCAATATCAATAATAATTTGTTTTTTTTTTTTTGTGTTAATGATTTCTGCCATCAGTCGCCAGACTATAATCAGATATGTTGAGTGTCATGTTATTGTTAAAGAGCAGCTGGCCTATGCCTAAGCTGTCTTTTTAAATTACGTGGTTTCTTTTTAGCCTTTTAACCACGTTGTCATTCTCCAGTAATCCATAGGCGAGTGGATTGGGGTGATGAGTAAGACGCTCTATGTGCTGTTTCTTGTAGCGCTCTATTTCTGTGGCCATATAATTTGTTTTTAAAAAGAAAATATTGTTTTTAGACCAAAAGTTTAATTGAAATGTTCCTATGTCCAATAATTGCCCGCAGATCGTCTAAATGCAGCGCTACTGCAGCGGATATCCATCAACTCATACAGCACAGCAGTGGAGACGACCATTGTGGCCAAACCGAAGACAGCTATCATCATGCTGAACATGGGTGGCCCGCAGACCACAGATCAAGTGAGAATAACGATTCCATGTGTTTTTAACTTTTCATCATCATCATTATCAAATCTGAATTTACTTAATAGCAGGGTTCGAAAATATCCGATATTTATTATAAATATCAAAATATCGGATATTTATGATATATATCGGATATATATCAACTTTGATATATGTATATAAATTTTGTATGAAAGCCATACTATTATTTTATTGTATTATTCATGAATACTATTGCATAAGTGTTACATAAACATGTTTTTAATGTTTTTAAATCTTAAAATCAGAGAAATAAAGCAAAAACATAAAATTTCTTTGAAATACGGCAAAATGAACTAAAAATATAAAAATCTTATGTCAAGAAGTACAAATACAGTAACAAATTTTAAAAGTTGATATATATCATTAAAACCGGCTTGATATATATCGGACTAGCTTTGGTCGCCCGCTACGCGGGCTACAAAAGCTAGATCTGCGATGCTGGCCGCTCCGGGCTTCGCCCTACGCGGCGCTCGGCCTGCGGCCTCGCATTCGGAGCTCGGCCTTCGGCCTCGCAAAAATTACAGGGGGTGTTTATTGTCTGTCACTGTGCTCTTGTGCTTTTTTGACGCAACACAAGTAAATCTATGGGTACTGTGGGGATTTGAACCATCGCTCGGCCTTCGGCCTCGCCTTTCTGTCTGTCACTGGGCTCTAGTCCTTTTTTGACGCATTAAAAATAACTCATGGCGACTCACAGGCTTTAAACTATCGCTCGGCCTTCGGCCTCGCCTTTTTCTACGTTAGCTAAGGCCCCCTGCATACAATTTGTATGGAGAATTTAGTCCCTTTAGGAAAACGGGTGAACGCTTGGCGGCCATCTTGGATTTCCAAAATTTTGCATTTTTGCCTTAATCTGGACCATTTTCTGCGCCGAACCCCATTTTTACTTTTTTTACCAAACGTCATTTTTATTTTTTTTCTGCCATAATTCTTTCTGTCTGTCACTAACTTTAAAGTCACCCATGTCGCAAAAAAAACTTTTCCCCATAACTTTCAGTGTTGCCAGACTTTTTTGATAAAAATGGTGAAATGTCATTCGGGTCCCCAAATGTCACCAGACTGCATTCCAAGTTTATGGAATTTTTGGAAATTTCCATTTTCTACTATCCGGGGCCGTGGTGGAAAATTTTCTACCAAAATGGTAGTTTTTTCCGATTCATGGCAACACTCGAATAACAGACCAACAATCGCCCGGAACATTGTACCCCACTCCGGTGTCGCCATCTACCGGAAAATTGCTACCAAAGTTTGGGAATTTTTTGATCGCAACAAAATGGCCGACGGCTCAGCAGCCATCTTGTTTTTTGATAATCTGTGAATGTATCTCTTAAGAAGACTATACATGTCACAAATACCCAAAAGAAATTTTCAAAAACAATTGCGCATCTCGGAGTGACACCTCCCTAAAAACACCTCGAAATCGCATTTTCAATCCAAGATGGCGGCGCGGCCATTTTGTTTTTCCATTTTTTTCTCACATTAAAATACACCTTTTGGCAACCCCAACAAACCACCAAAAAAGAAAAAATTCAGGACCAAAGACAGAAAAGTTTGTGTTTCAAAAAGTGCCGCCATTTTGTTTTTTGGTTCAAAAAATCCAGTAAAGCTGGCAGTCGAAAAATCTAGTAAAACAAACACTAACAATTTTACCCCTCTCCCCTCTAAATACCCCAAAAATACCCCTGATCAGTGAGTCAGTCAGTCAGTGAGTGGTAATCGAGCTTTATATAATATAGATATATATCCGATATATATCAAGATATATATCCCTTGATATATATCCTCGAACCCTGCTTAATAGTCAACTACTACTCCTCCTACTCATCTTTTCATTATTATAATTTCATCATTCATTAGTAATTTGTAAATGCAAATTGCGTAAAAATTAGTAGTTTGTAGTCCTATTAACCCTTACTAATTAAAGCTAAATATGCTTGGGTTATGATTGGGTTTACCACAACAATCGAGCGGCGGCAGGGTTTGAACCCGCGTACCTCAAACGTAGAGTCGGCCAGTACCTTCACTATTCTATCGACTATCGAGGCATATGGTGTCGTCTTGGCAAAATTTTACGCTATAATTATTTTGGTGGTGACACACAGTGGCCATAAAGTTGATAACTCAACCATAATCTAGTTATAACAAAGACATATTGCGAATTTATTGGCCACTTTGGGTGCCACGAACTACTTGTTGCTGACTGTACCTTGTGTAGCATTTGCTCTCACCAGGATGGTGCCTGTAGAGTCATGTATGTCGCCAGTGGTGCCAACTGTTTAGTATAAAAACGATAGCCTATGGCTGATAAAGATCGTTTCATCCACGAAGACGCGCCCCACCATTCTTCCGCTAATGTTTGAGTGTTATCGGTACACGCTAAATCATCCATGAGTGCACACGCACACTACAATAATGCCGCACGACCGAGACCAAAAATTAGTGGGGCGTGTCTTAGTGAATGAAACGATCTATACAATGTTTTGACCTGGGATGTTATGGATATCCGTAGCCGCAACCGAAACTTTCGGATATCCGAAATAAAAAGATATCTGTAACCGTAACCGAAACTATAGCCTGACCAGGAACATAAAAACCCTGGCATAGAGGCGCTTCAATTGCATTTGATAGTGCAACACTGGGTACAGTCGTACCTGTATTAAATTAATAGGCTAACTGTATGTATCGGATTCAGGATTATAGGCTAATTTAATATTTTTATAAATTAACAAATAATATTATATTATAGGTAAACTGGTTTAAATAAATTAAATGAAACCATCAATCGAGCAAGTAGGATTTTATTATTATTCATCAATAATCAAATTCTGAACTTGAATATTCAACTACGATGTCTGCTCATGAACGCTTCAAACTCGATACTTCTTTCCCAATTCCATAAAATTCAATACTTACAAAGTGACAAAAAACTTTAAAATAGGTAGTTGAAACAAACCACAGCTAATTTTCATAGTTGACTGTACTATACGATAAACATGTCAGTCAATTTGACAACCTTTGTCGGAAATATTATTCAATGAAAATATTGTCCGAACCCTTAGTATTTCTCTTCAACAAATACTTTAACACATTGTGAACCACTTTTCTTTCACGACTATAAAAAGATTTTAGCAATTTAATTCACAAAATCAATTGCGCACATTTAAAATAAAGTTTGTTTACACTTTGACAGCAATAGACTGACATGCAAGGTGACATGTCAATGAAGTTTTCAGTTACTGTTGCCATTAAAAGAAATTAGTACCATTAATTTTCCGCAACATGGCGAGGGTTTTTATGTTCCTGGTCAGGCTATACATATCCATAACATCCCTAGTTTTGACCTTATTATTTTCTTATTTCTCCAGGTGGGCGACTATCTCCACAGAATAATGACAGACCGGGACATGATCCAACTCCCAGTCCAGAGCAGACTCGGCCCCTGGATCGCCTCTAGACGGACGGAGGAGGTCAAGAAGAAGTACAACGAGATTGGTGGCGGGTCACCTATATTGAAGTGGACTAATACACAAGGTAGGCAGTTAGTTACTTTTTAGATAGCTCCCTTTATTGTTGAAGCGCTTACCACTTGGCGACAGCGGCGTTATTTTAGCTAAAGTCCGGTCGCCGAGCACGTAGAATTTCGTCCAATGACCCCAAGCTACCCATCCTTATCGCTCGCGCGTAATTATATCGCTGTCGCGAATGTGCGACGGGCGGTCGCACTATACTATAACGACTACGAGTTGAAATAAAACTACTGCGATAGTCCTCATTATTATTAACTACAGATTACCAATTAATAATAATTTCTTACTTGACTACTCACCATTTGGCGCCACTAGCGTGTGACAAAGTTCAAATATGGTAGTTTAAAGTCATGAGTAACAATTTATCAAATTTCGCCATGTTTATCAAGTTTGGCAAGCTAAAATACTTCTTATTTTACTTGCTCAGTAGTGGTAAATGGTAATCAGGAAGTAACTAATTGGAACTTACTTGGAGATGGTGACAGACACCCTAAATAACTCTTATCACTATTATCACAGAATGATAATAAGTACTACCACAGAATAATAAGTACTACGTACAGAAGTTTTACTTCGCGAAGGTATTTAAAAAAAATGTATGCTCAATGTCGTTAACAATATGGTGTAATTTAGCTTGTCTCAAGAGTCGAGCACCATTTTGTTGATAAATGTCAGTGATCGGTACTGCGCCGAAGCCATAGGGCTGACTTCAGTAAAATGATGTGTGACGTGAGGTGCCAAACTGCGGAAAATGGCGGAAGAAATACATGAATCGCGCGTGTTTTGTCTTCGATGCAAATTCGCGGAGATGAACAGGCCTGCTATTATCTATAACTTAATTTGTATTTATCGCATACAATTCCAGGCAGGCTGCTAACCAAAGCGCTGGACCAGATGATGCCCGAGACAGCCCCTCACAAACACTATGTGGCCTTCAGATATGTGCCACCGTTTACGGAAGACGCTTTCACGGAGATCGAGAGGTAATTTATGCTGATTTAGATAATATACACTGTGATAAGACCATAATTATGCACTCTTCTACATCTGTATGTACGTAAAAAACGATGATTGATGAATAGGATTTTAAACATTTCAACTAAAATAAAGAAACACGGGTCTCATCACGACAGTTTAATATGAGTTTTTCTGTGGTTGAGAATTCCAGGTGAAGCTCGCTTCCACCTTTGGTCTGATCATCACTTTCGAACAGAAATGCAAGCCTAGCTTTTGATCTATTAAAAAAGTGCAAATACAGAATCTTTATTTGTGAATTATAGATGAAATGGTGACATGTTACAGTATGTTCCGGTCAAAGAGCATACAATTTGTCACACAACAATAGAAAATGGCAAACATACACTTAACATCAAATAAACCGCACCTTCCGCGACGCGAACTTTTAAAGATTTTCTTCTGACACAATCATGGAGCCCCAACAATATTGGTGTTATTTGAAAGCCCAATAAATATCCTTAAAGAAAAACACATTTAACTTCTTAATAAATGATTAACATATACCATAAATGTGACTTGGAAAAAGACCTCACTTTGGGCTCACCTTAATTAGACCAAATTTTATGGTTATTAAACCAAATAATGATCACACGTGTCCTCTTTAACAGATGGATAGCGATTAATCCCAACTTTACAGTTTTATAGCCATAAAAATTAGCTCAAGCGTAACTACCTATTTTTTGAAGAAGTGACTCTGGATAAAAACCTTTCCTTTAATGAAATGAAGTTTAGAAATAGGCTTTCAAATGGTACCAATGTTGGTGGGAAGTGGGGATGCATACGTTTGAGAAGTGCTTGTTGCGGGAGGTGCGATTTATTTGATGCTGAGTGTATTATTTGTAATTGTGTCCACAGAGACGGCGTGGACCGGGCGGTGATATTTTCCCAGTACCCTCAGTACAGCTGTGCGACCACGGGCTCCAGTTTGAACGCTATCGCGGACTTTTATAAGAACAGGTAAGGTTTGCCTTTGTATTGAAGCAATTGAAGTTTGTTAGTTCAAAAAAAATTTTTTTTTTCGATGATGTATGTACAATAATGGTCTGAAACTATTTGAAACTAAAGGCCTCTGCTATGATAGTTCATTCCATCACACCATTAAAAATATTAGAAGTTAGCGACAGACTAAAAAACTGCCACATTCCAAATATTTTTGAGACGAATCAAAAATATTTGGAATGTGGCAGTTTTTTATGAACTTTATTGTATAGCAATTAAATTCAATTTGACTATATTTTAGTTAGAAAAATTATATGGGTAAAAGAAAAAGGCTGTTTTAAGGGTTTTCCTGGAAATTACGGTTACGGTTAAAGTACATTGGTGCAACTTACTTAAGGCACTTACAGGGCAGATATGTACCATCCTAGACTGCATCTCACTTAACACCTGGTGCGATTGCGGTCAAATACCTGCCTGGTCTAGCTAAAAAATAAAATAAAAAAAAAACTTTCACTGTCTGAACTTAATTTTACTCACAATAAAATTGAACCCTGCATTTTATATTTACATCGTCGTCGTTTCAGTCAAATGTCGTCCACTGCTGGACAAAGCCACATTGACCCAGTGTTGCCAGAAGGTTACTTTTGTAACCTTTTAGGTTACTTTTGAACTGCATTGGTTACTTTTAGGTTACACTAATGAAAAGGTTACTTTTAGGCGATTTTTCAGAAATTGTAAAATTGACTTTTACAGGTAATTCAGTAAAAAATATTAATACTAACAATTTAAAAATTATGTCATAAAGTGCATTTAAGCATGAATTTGATTTATTATTTGTTTAAAAAAATGAATTTTAGCGAATGTTTTTCGTTAGTGAAACGCAAATCCATGAAACGTTTTTATACAACCGGTCACTTTTCGGTCTTCATGGAATGGTCAAAATTTCGAATTTAGGTAAACGATTGATGTATTAATTTTCCATCCATGAACAACCTTACACTTAGCTGGCGCTGTGTGAAATTGTCCAAAGATTATTTATTTATTACACAATCGCTCCGCCCCTAATATATGAAGGTTACTTTTTATTCAAAAAGGTTACATTTTTTTATATTTCTGGTAACTTCTGACAAGACCCGACTGGCAACACTGCATTGACCGGTCCTGCGCCGCCGCATCCATGCACCTCCCGTGGTCTTCGCCAGATCGTCGGTCCACCTAGTTGAAGGCCTGCCCACACTGCGTCTTCCTTATGGAGGATCTAAGCACAATGCTCGATGGCCTCAGTAGAGCCTCTCAACAAGTGGGTCTTAAAATGAACATGGACAAAACAAAAATCATGTCAAATGCCCGTGTTGTACCTACTCCTCTGAAAGTTAGAGACATTATACTCGAAGTTGTTGACCTTGTTTGTTATTTAAGTTTAATTTACTAACAATCTATATATATAAAAGAAAGTCGTGTTAGTTACACCACTTATAACTCAAGAACGGCTGAACCGATTTAGCTGAAAATTGTCAGGGAGGTAGTTTAGAGCCAGGAGAAGGACATAGGATACTTTTTATCCCGTTCGAAATTAAAAAAAGTCTGCTTATTTATTGCCATTAAGGCGGGGAACAAAGTTCGCCGGGTCAGCTAGTTGTTTGTTATTTAAGTTTAATTTACTAACAATTCGGATTTTATATGTACGTTCTTTCGTTCGTTTCAGCCAAATGACGTCCACTGCTGGACAAAGGCCTCCCCCAAGGTTTTCCACAATGAACGGTCCTGCGCTGCCCGCATCCAGGCTCTTCCCGCGACCTTTACCAGATCGTCGGTCCACCTAGTAGGAGGCCTGCCCACGCTACGTTTTCCAGCCCGTGGTCGCCACTCGAGAACTTTCCTGCCCCAACGGCCATCGTCTCTACGAGCTATGTGCCCCGCCCACTGCCACTTGATTTTAGCAATTCTGCGAGCTATGTCGGTTACTTTGGTTCTCCTACGGATCTCCTCATTTCTGATTCGATCACGCAGGGAAACTCCGAGCATAGCCCGCTCCATCGCCCTTTGGGTGACCTTGAGCCTTCTTATGAGGCCCATAGTAAGCGACCACGTTTCGGATCCATATGTCAGCACTGGCAACACACACTGCTCGAAGACTTTCGTCTTGAGACACTGCGGTATTTCGGTCGAATTTATATGTACGTATTTCTCTTTTCCAGACAAGTCCCCCCCAGCATAAAGTTCAGTATGATAGAGCGGTGGCCCACGCATCCTTTACTAGCGCGGGTGTTCGCCGACCGAATAGCCGAGAAACTGGACAAGTTCGACGATAGGATCCGCGACGATGTGCTTATTATGTTCACGGCGCACAGCTTGCCTTTGAAGGTGAGGACATCATCATCATTACAGTCAATGACAGTTTTCACCATCAATCCCTAATTTTAAGTGACCCCTATGAAAACAAAATTCACAGACGACTATACAGATGTAAGCCTTTAGTGCCTTTATTATTTATTATTATTTAAGTGATCCCTATGAAAACAAAATTCCTGTTATGTGTTACCATAGGGGTCACTTAAAAAATAGGGGTTGGCAACCGAATAGCCGAGAAACTGGACAAGTTCGACGATAGGATCCGAGACGATGTGCTTATTATGTTCACAGCTCACAGCTTGCCTTTGAAGGTGAGCTTGAATCATTATTTCAGTCAATGACAGACGACTAAAGCCTGGTCCGTGAGCACGTAGAATTTCGTCCAATGACCCCAAGCTACCCATTTTACATTGCTGTCGCGACTGTGCGACAGCAACATAATTACGCGCGAGCGATAAGGATGGGTAGCTTGGGGTCATTGGACAAAATTCTACGTGCTCACGGACCAGGCTTTATACAGATGTAAGCCTTTAATGCCCGATTTTACCATCAATCCCTAATTTTAAGTGATCACTATGAAAACAAAATTCCTGTTGTGTTACCATAGGGGTCACTTAAAAAATAGGGGTTGGCAACCGAATAGCCGAGAAACTGGAGAAGTTCGACGATAGGATCCGGGACGATGTGCTTATTATGTTCACGGCGCATAGCTTGCCTTTGAAGGTGAGGACATCATCATCATTACAGTCAATGACAGTTTTCACCATCAATCCCTAATTTTAAGTGACCCCTATGAAAACAAAATTCACAGACGACTACAGATGGTAAGCCTTTAATGCCCGTTTTCACCATCAATCCCTAATTTTAAGTGACCCCTATGAAAACAAAATTCCTGTTGTGTTACCATAGGGGTCACTTAAAAAATAGGGGTTGGCAACCGAATAACCGAGAAACTGGAGAAGTTCGACGATAGGATCCGGGACGATGTGCTTATTATGTTCACAGCGCATAGCTTGCCTTTGAAGGTGAGCTTGAATAATTATTTCAGTCTAGTTTTTGTCTAGTTTTAAAATAACTTTAATAAATTCTATGTGCTCCGGCCATTATCGAGAGAGGAGAGTACTGGCGCTCTGTAGTACAGGCTTCTCGCCTAGTTCAGACTCCAGTTCTCTCACAATCTTACCCTGTTCAATTAGTACATAGCAATTTGTGTTTCACTGTAATAATGGATTGTGAAAGAAAGAAATAAATGCTTTTTATTATTATTATTTATTATTAATGACAGACGACTAAAGCCTGGTCTGTGAGCACGTAGAATTTTGTCCAATGACCCCAAGCTACCCATCCTTATCGCTCGCGCGTAATTATATTGCTGTCGCGACTGCGACGGGCGCCCGCAGTGAGTTGGCTTATACAGATGTAAGCTTTTAATGCCCGATTTCGCCATCAATCCCTAATTTTAAGTGATCACTATGAAAACAAAATTCCTGTTGTGTTACCATAGGGGTCACTTAAAAAATAGGGGTTGGCAACCGAATAGCCGAGAAACTGGAGAAGTTCGACGATAGGATCCGAGACGATGTGCTTATTATGTTCACGGCGCACAGCTTGCCTTTGAAGGTGAGGACATCATCATCAATACAGTCAATGACAGTTTTCACCATCAATCCCTAATTTTAAGTGACCCCTATGAAAACAAAATTCACAGACGACTATTATACAGATGGTAAGCCTTTAATGCTCGTTTTCACCATCAATCCCTAATTTTAAGTGATCCCTATGAAAACAAAATTCCTGTTGTGTTACCATAGGGGTCACTTAAAAAATATGGGTTGGCACAGACCACCAACTTTTAGTTGGCCGATAGTTGGGTCGGGCTGTTAATCAGTATGGACATGTATGGAAGTGCGCACATTACCAGACCCAGGTCAGCGTACCATCCCTATATTGTTGACATTCCACCAGCTCGCACTACGCGTTTCGATGACTCTTATAATGCGAACGGCTAGGGACTGGAATTCGCTGTCTGCTGCTGTATTTCCTGAACACTATAATCCGGGCGTTTTCAAGGTGAGAGTGAATAAGCACTTACAGGGCAGATATGTACCATCCTAGACTGCATCTCACTTAACACCAGGTGCGATTGCGGTCAAATACCTGCCTTGTCTTGCATAAAAAAAAAAAACATAATTTCAGTGTACTTAAAAGAATGAAACGTCTATACTAATATTATAAAGCTGAAGAGTTTGGAACTCAGGAACTATTGGTCCGATTTGATAAATTATTTTTGTGTAGGATAGCCCATTTATGGAGGAAGACTTTCGGCTATAAAGTAAGTAAAGGATGTTGCAAAAGCGGGAAGTGTTATCCAAACTATTTTCATGCGTACGAAGCCGCGGGCACAGCTAGTCATGCATACATGATTGGAGACTTACGTCTAAACTACGGCCAACGAGAAGCGATACCAAATGTAAACAAACCCAATGTCATGGGTGAACCCGTCTGACTTTGACATATTTTGGAGGGAGAACGAGACATTACGACAAATACACAAGATGGGAAGAGACAGAATATATTGTCAACTCGACAGTCGTATCGGTCTTTGTATCGCTGATAGTTGGCCGTACTTTAGTAGTAGACTGTTATTGACTGAAACAATAAAATAAAATTCTCATTCCAGGCAGTATCGCGTGGAGACACATACCCCCATGAAGTAGCAGCGACTGTGGCAGCAACCATGACGGAACTAAACGTACCCAACCCCCATAGACTGGTGTGGCAGTCCAAAGTAGGGCCGCTACCGTGGCTACAGCCTTATACTGATGAAGCTATTAAGGTTAGTGCTATAATGGTGTTATAAGGGTGTATTATACAGCTTAATGACTACGTAGACTGGTGCGGCAGTCCAAAGTGGAGCCTTTGTCGTGGCTGCAGCCTTATACTGACGATGCTATTAAGGTTAGTGCTATAACAGCGTTATAGTGGTGTTATAAGGGTGTATTAGACAGCTTAAGACTAGTGTGGCTGTCCAAAGTAGGACCTCTGCCGTGGCTACAGCCTTATACTGATGATGCTATTATGGTTAGTGCTATAACGATGCTATAGTGGCGTCTTATACAGCTTTATGAACAAATTGGTGCTGAAGACTTAGTTACAGCCGTATTTAGATAATGCAATCAAGAAAAGTGTTATAACGGTGCTATAGTAGTGTAATATACAGCTTACACATACCCCCATGAAGTAGCAGCGACAGTGGCAGCAACCATGAGAGAACTAAACGTACCCAACCCCCATAGACTGGTGTGGCAGTCCAAAGTAGGGCCGCTACCGTGGCTACAGCCTTATACTAATGATGCTATAAAGGTTAGTCTTAAAATAGTGCTATAGTGGTCATACAGTAGTGTTATAAGGGTGTATTATACACATAGACTGGTGTGGCAGTCCAAAGTAGGGCCGCTACCGTGGCTGCAGCCTTATACTGACGATGCTATTAAGGTTAGTGCTATAGTGGTCATATAGTTGTGTTATAAGGGTGTATTAGACAGCTTAAGACTGTTAATGACTACATAGACTGGTGTGGCAGTCTAAAGTTTGGCCGCTACCGTGGCTGCAGCCTTATACTGACGATGCGATTAAGGTTAGTGCTATAACAGTGTTATAGAGGTGTTACAAGGTGTATATACAGCTTAATGACTACATAAGAGTGGTGTGGCTGTCCAAAGTAGGGCCTCTGCCGTGGCTACAGCCTTATACGGACGATGCTATTAAGGTTAGTGCTATAGTGGTCATACAGTAGTGTTATAAGGGTGTATTAGACAACTTAGACTGGTGTGGCAGTCCAAAATGGGGCCACTGCTGTGGCTGCAGCCTTATACTGATGATGCTATAAAGGTTGGTCATATAGTGGTGTTATAAGGGTGTATTATACAGCTTAATGACTACATAGAGTGGTGTGGCTGTCTAAAGTACGGCTTTTGCCCTGGCTGCAGCCTTATACGGACGATGCTATTAAGGTTGGTCATATAGTGGCGTTATAAGGGTGCTGTAGTGGTCATATTGTGGTGACTTATACAGCTTAATGACTACAGTAGCCTTATTCACGTAACAAAACTTTAACGACAACAAATCGCTGAGTTGCGATCCTATCGAGTAATCGTTCTATCCAAATGACCCTTGTGAAATACGGATTTCGAACCCTGTTCTTTATTATTACCAGGGTGTCCACATTCTGGAAAGTCAGGGAAAGTCAGGGAAAAGTCAGGGAAGCTCATAGCAGTCAGGGAAAGTCAGTGAAATAGAGGGGTCACCTGGAAAGTCAGGGAAACATTGAGATTTTGTCTACCAAAACACTGTTTGTCTCCCGAAATTTCCCAGTGATTGTAAAATGAGGGATTTAATTAATTTATGCTCTAGAAAGACCTTTGATCTTGACTATAGAATATATATGAAGCATTTTTTTTTCAGGTTTGGAGTGATCTACATTATGAATTTGTTTTTAGTCATAATTATATTACTCCTTTTTAGTTTTTTATCTAATGAAGTGGATTGATCTAAATTATGACATAATTTTGTTCATAATTAGATTATTACTTTCATATAGGTTTTTTTTCAGGATTAGAGTGATCTATGTTATGTTTTTTTTTTGTCATAATTAGATTAGTTACTCCTTTTTGTTTTAATAGTTGTACTTTTTTGTTTCAGTAAAATGATATATTTTCTATTGTCGATGTGAAAGTGCAACTTATAACTTATGTTTATTTTTTTTATAATTATTTATTGAGTGCAGACTAGTGAGCAGTTCACTGTGAGTGCTATTAATACAGGGTGGAAACGATAAGTGATCTCATTCGATTATTTCTAAACTACACAAGATATCGAAAAACTGCTTACTGATCTTGAAAGTGCTTCACGAGCTCTTTCAAACGATATCAGTAATAGGTTACAGAATTAACTGGATCTATCCGAAAAGTCAACGTGTCCCAAAATTCAAGGATAAGCCGGAGTCAAAATGGAGTGAAAGTAAAAATCGTTCAAAATTTTAAGGAAATAAAATATTTTGATTAACTTTTGTGTAAAAACTGCAAGGATTCTGGGGGTTTTAAGAGTTGGGGTGAACAGCAGCACTACTTAAGTTGCCGATATAAACAGAAAACCAGGAATTATTGAAAAATTGTGGTCGTGGTAATGTAAAATATCATAAGGTGTCAATTTTCGTTGAATTTCATCATTTATTGTGTAAGTTAAAAAATAATTGAGATAGATTTTTTCCTTATTTTTCCTAAAGTAGTCATGACTATGTCCATCCTGTGGCGTCGGCTTACCCTTGAATTTTGGGACACGTTGTATACATAGATGGTCAGGGAATTTTGAAAAAAATGTCAGGGAAAGTCAGGGAAAAGTCAGGGAATTTTTTCGAACATTTGCAGTGGACACCCTGATTACCTTTTTGAAGAGAAAATAAACATTTATTTATTATTATTATTACTTCTCTATTCGAGACTCCTAAAGCAGGTGTGTTCTGTTTCCTATTTTAATTTGTATTGAAGTCTTTAGTTAAAATACTGTATTTTCCAGGCATACGCGAAGCAAGGCCGTAAGCACTTGATCCTGGTGCCGATAGCGTTCGTCAACGAGCACATCGAAACGCTGCACGAATTGGATATCGAATACTGCGACGAAGTAGCTAAGGAGGTATGTTGATTGTTTTATTATAAAATGGTAAAGCATGCTGTTATACAAACTACCTTAACAATGTTCTCTATGAAATTATCGTTATTTTTTTAATTCCATTCTGTAACTGAATGGCTATTCTCATTCGTTTTTGATTGAATCGCAGTCGCAGTGATATCAGAAATCCCTAGGGATATTACAAAATTACGGTAGACAAGCTTTTTACTCCAACTTACGAAACAACAATACTGTTCATGTTAAGGCGACAGACTTCGAATTTTTAATATGAGATTATGATACAAACTTGAAAATCATTGTTTTTTAGTTAATACTACACCTTATTTTCGCACCTGCAAGCAGTTTTTGAAATGTTTGTTTGCTAATTATGTAAAACCGTTGTTAATATTAATTGTATCTAAATTATTCACTTGTTATATCCCCAGGCCGGTATCACCCAAATCGAGCGAGCGGCAGCACCAAACGACCACCCAACCTTCATAGCGGCTTTGGCTGACGTCGTCGCAACGCACCTGAAGACTGGCCCGCCTGTCAACAGGCAGTTCCTTGCCAGGTGAGTCCCTAAAGACTGGCCCGCCTGTCAACAGGCAGTTCCTTGCCAGGTGAGTCCCTAAAGAAAAAAAATATATATGTTTCTCACACTTCAACTGGCATTGGATTCAACATCGGATTCTGACACTTTTACAGTTATGATACCATGAATATCAGTTTATGGTCCTAATTATTTTTATTTTATTTACGACCTTCGACCAGTTGGACACTTTAGATATCTTCTTGTAATAGTGTCAAACTGTCAATATCTTTTTAGCTTTTAACGCAAATCTAGTCTTCAAAGCAGTTTAATCGATTTATTTTATTTTCAAAATCGATATTTTATTGTCTATGATGGCCGCAGGAACATCACTATACATGGACTCCCAGCAATAAAGTACGGTAATGCCTCGTACAGATTTTATCGGCAAAAATTATGGAACTTGATAGGTTTTAGACCATGCCACGCACCAAAACGTCCGGAAGTTGTAATAGTATTATAGAATAAACGTTAAAAGACTTATTTATTTAATTTTTCAATGCTTAAGTGTCCATTAGAATGAAAGGGTGCTTAATGTATTAAAAAAAATAGAAAATAATTATGATGGGTTAATGTTTTTGGGCGGTTTTTTAGGCGGTTTCTGACAATGTCCTTTTGTTTCAGTTTGAAAATATGCTGACGATAATTATTATTATTCTGTATAATGATTTATTTTCTTTTTTTAAATTCTGTTTTGAAACACAAAATAAGCATCGCAATTTTTTTCGATCTGCGTAAATTAAAATCGAGTTAACATTCCCGTAGGCAGTTATATTAGAATTGGCAGCGCTTCGCATCTGTATTCTGAGCGCACTTTGGTATCGGGCAAGAATCGCGGGCGCGCGGCGGGAGGCGCGTTGTCTCGCTCTAATGCTCAAGGTCGTTCGGCCATGTAATCGCCTTAAGCTAGCACCCATAACACAAGCATTAAGTTGCTTACTTTGGGGCTAGCTGGCGCTGTGTGAAATTGTCCAAAGATTTATTAATTTATTTATTTTTGATTTATTTTAATGTTGCTATCCAACTGAAATTAGTCCGATGTGCTGCCAACTATAACAACTTCGTTATAACTTTTGCCATTAATAAGTTGCCTTTTAGTTGCGCCATAAGTCAAGTTTTAATAAGCAAAGCTTTGTCTCTTTTAATCGTCACTTTCTTAAAAGCTCTGCGCCGTTTTCTATTAGTGCTCCAGTGGTTTAGCTTGTATTTTAACGCCTCGGTGGTTTGAGTGCCTTCCTTTGTAACCTTTGACATTTGTTAATGGAAAAGGGTTGGGATTTTATCAAAGGTTAAGGTTAGAAAAAATCCTTTTTACCTGTAAACAGTACTGTTAACATCCAAGTAAGCACAATAACGATTGATTTAATGTATTTCAGGTATGACATCCCAAGTAACACAAAACACAATTATAAGAAGCGTACAACAGCATGAACCTACGTGCAGAGCAGTATATGAGCAGCATATGTAGCACTATATCAGCCGTATAAAAGTCTATAAGTGTCTTGTAAGCGCAATTTGGGCCCCAAATAATACGGCTTTGAGCATTATTAAATATTATTAGTGCTGCTAACCAGCGCTTATAATGTTATTGAAGACAGACATTAGTAAAGTTGTTAGACAGCATATTCTAATGTAAAAAGCATTTTATTAGATGTTAGTACAGCTTTGAAACAGCTTTCAGAATTACAATGCCAAAGTTACGTTTTATTCTAAGGCTGAACGTTTTATTTTGTTTGTTTGAAAGTATTCGAAAAAACTTATAGCATTTTATTGTCCGATTTGTTTATTTTTCGTTTAGAGTATTGCAGTGCAATGGTGTTGTGAGGAGATGTTTTAATGTCTTTATTTAAAATAATTTATCATAAGGTAAGTATCATATTTTTTTGTTTCAAGAATGAAAATGAGCTGGGAGTATTAGTCTTATGTGAAAATATATATATGTTTGTGGTTTATAATTCACGCGCCCTCACAGAAATCCTTTTTTTAATAAAATAGGGACAAATTTAGAATCGACATATGACACTTTTTGTGATTTTTTTAACGATTTGATTAATTTTAACTTATAAAATTGCTTCTATCGATACTCCGCTTGTAAGAAAAGGATAATAAGTAGTATTTCATGCATATGTGTATTATAATTTTATTTTCTATGTTAGAGAAAACAGAAAGCAAATGGCGTCAGATAATATTAATGTTTTAAACTTTCAACTAGTGTCTTTTAATGTTGTCAGTCTTATTATAGTAAAAAGAAAATGGTTAAGTCATTCAACCTACATATAAAATATCTAAGTGATATCTTTAGCATTACTGTAACACTTTTTAGGTATGTTATAATGTTCATTAGGTTTAAACGTCATAAAAATGGATTGCTTTAGTGTTAATCAGGGTACCGAAACAATAATTTAGAATCCTTTAATCACGTCATGATCCCCTACTCCACGTCTTTCAATTTTATCTGTCTCCAATTAGGTAGGTACCTAGTTTGACAAGTGTTAAGTATAAAATCATTATCACTACAAATGTAATTTGTAATGAAACACGATATAGCTACCTATCTTATTTTTCGCTCATTGTAATAGTAATAATTTAAAGGAACTTTTTGTAACTAGTTAGTAGTGTTGCTGTAGTCGTTTTTTTAAGGGTATGCGTTATACGGGTAATTATTTAGTTTTCAGGTAACTACTTCTCTATTAAGTCATAAATAAGCTTATTTGTTTTTTTTTCAGATGCCTTTTAAAATAGTGCAAACGACCGAAAGGGATGAAGGAATGTTCTACGGAACTTCTTGACTCACACAACAACCGATTGTACTGTATTTTGTGTATGAGGTGTATCATTTTTTGGAACACGTTTTGCATTTCTTAAACCAAATATAAAGTTTGAATATTCCGTCTTTATCTTTCTCTTTACTCCACCTGTTCTCTTAGGCTGAGTTGCACCACCTAACTTTGACCGTAACTATGACGATAACCGATGTTTTTTGTATGGGGTTTGACAGATTTTTGACGTTTGTTAAAGTAAGTTGGTGCAACCCGGCCTTAATTTTTTTCCACTGTTTATTCATGTCAATAACGTGACACGTTCGACATAAATTTTCTAATGAATATACAGGACCTACTAACGCACAAATGAATATAATCATACGGCTCGTGGTTTTATGGCCAAATTATGACCTAAAGTAATAAAATATTTTTTTTATTTATCTAAATAGTGCTAAAAGCTTTAAAGTAACAATAAAATAAGAAGATAACAGAGCTAAAACTTTAGTAAATGTTTGGCTAATGCTGAGCAGTAAATAAGCATAAGAAAAGATCATAAAAATGCGTTCAATCTGTAAAATGTGTTAATATATCTGAATGCACTATAGAATATTTCGACAACGTTTATTTAATGCATTAGGTTTTCTTATTTACTAATATACGGTTTTAACCTTTGTGTTAGTGTAAATGCTGTTAAAGGTGCTGTATATTAAAAGTAATTAATGTTTTAGTATGATTATAAGCCAATTAACTTAATTTTTTAGACCATATAATAGCTTCATGCATTGTAAATTTTACCGCATTCTACTCAAAAGCATTTAAACTAAGTCAAAACTGATTTAAAGTGATAGTCTGACTTTAAAACGTAAATCAATCTTAACTTCAGTGAATATACAGCTTGCGTGTTACTTGGGATAGGTACCTATGACATACCACACTGTGTTTGTAACTTCTTCTGCACAAAGTTAAAAACATTTCTTGATTTATATTAGTGTAAACATAGTAGTAGGTACTTATTATTATTCTGTGGTAGTAGTCTAAATAGAATTTATAATATACACCTATACCTACTCTAAAGGTTGAAATGTGACAAAATATGAAATATAATTAATTTCTTTTACTTTACTACGCCTGTAATTATCTACGTCTTAAAATTACTCTCTTGAATTAATTAGGAACACTTCTAAAGCTATAATTTTCACTCAAAGTTGTTAATGAAATTCTAAAACGACATTTTCTTTGTATAATCTCGAACTTTTAATGACTTGAGCAGTTGTTATTAGTTTTTAAAGGCTGGAAGCTAAGCTAATAAATTAAATTCCTTGACTTTATTGTCTTTTATAAGCTAATATTAATTGAAACAAACAAACATTGTTCTTTAAATAATTCAGCACAGATTCCATTTCATAATAAGTTCCTAGAATCCTAGTCCTACCTAGCAATAGATTAATACGTACTTAATGTAGGTACATACATACATAATGATATTGATTCATTCAATGTTCACTCATAAATGTAATTGACCGCGTGTCGTTGAATAGAACGTGCATGAAGGATCATAATATGCCGTCAATGGCATGGTCTAAAGTTACCTTGCCGATCCGAAAAACCAATCAGCTTAATTTATGAATAGTATTTAAATAAATTCTCATAGTTTGTGTATTAAATTGGTGATATTTTGTTTCAGAACGCAGAAGCTTCATACGACTTCAGTAGCAACGATCCGTTCCCATACCCGCGTTATACGGACGACTGGTTCAACAGGTGCGTACCACCTTGCTTTTCCCATTAGTCAAGTAACTAGTCTAGTCATACCTATACTGTAAGAGCGTTGGGATATTGCGTTAAAACTATTACATTTATATACAGGGTGAAATTTTGTAATGCCACCTGGAGGGAAAGTACTCTTAATACTGCAGATAGAAAATTTTACTGAAAGGAAACATTCCTTTATTTTTGAAAAGAAAGAAAACTGCATTCATAGATTTTCGAAAAAATTTCAAAAATTCACTTCCATCCATACCATACAATTTTCTGTACATAATTAAAATAATTTAAGATTTTATGGATTTCCTTTCATTTGATTTATCAAGTTTGTTAGAGAGATTTTATCCTTCTACTTGACCCTAACGATCGATGCAATAAAAATACAGGGTGTAATTTATAACAGATTTTAGTTGGTTCGATTCCCGGGTGTGACAAGCAAATTTTTTGAAATCTTTGAATGCAGTTGTATTTCTTTTCAAAAATAAAGGAATGTTTTCTTTGAGAAAAATTTTCTATCTACAATATTAAGAGTAGTTTCCCTCCAGATGGCATTAGAAAATTCCACCCTGTAGATACGCTCGTACCGAGTGAGTTTCCTATTGCTAATACTGATGATAAAGTAATCCTTTATTTTAAACGTAGTTTTATAGCAAGATCATAATAACTTCAGTATTATTCTCATTGGTTTTACGAACGGCCATGCTTTTATCGTCTTTTTATTATTTAGCTGTTACTTCTACAGTTATAATCCTAGGCATCTATTAACACTAGAAGTGCCGAAGATTACGACCCCCTTAAAAGCGCCGCTGGGTCAATTTTGTCCCGGCATGTATTTTGTAACATTTTTTAAGTTTCAGGCATGAATATTATGGTTAAAACTATTTGTAGTATCCTTAAAAAAAGGTTTATCTATGTGGTTAAAACAATATGTACTTATTTCTTTAAAAATATAAATGTATTCAATTTTAATTTGGAATTATTAAAATTTAGATATTTTTGGTTTCATTTAAAATAGTCACATATTACGTGATGGTATACTGTATTAAAATCATGAAATTACTGCTTTAACTAGTCATTATTATTTTTAAATAAAAAATAAATATCTTAAAAATAATAGTGCACATTCTGCACAAAGTTTTTTTGTATGGTTTTTTGTCTATCTGGTGTACTATGTGTTTAGGAATTTCTATAGGTATGGTTATTTTTCTGTTATCTGTACACAAACAATTAAGTTTTTGACCAATTACAATGAAAATTATCTACGTTTAATCTTCAAAATTTTATAAGTCACACATTTTAAAAATGTATCAAATCATACAATGTATGAACTGGCTTATGTCTAGAGGCCATCTTCCTACTAATCTTATAAATGTAAAAGTTAATAAATATTGATGAATTGAAGGATGGATGGACTGATGAATGGATAGGATGGATAAATAGGTGGATATATGCCTGGAACTTGAACTAAGTGAGTATGGATTCATGGTTAGATCGATGGATGTTTTTTCATTCTTTTACGCATAAAATACTAAGCCGATCTTAATAAAACTTTGCAATTTTATTTTTAATACTTCAGAATAACATAATATAGGCTATAATTTAGAGTAATGTTCAGTTATTTGGTCAAAAAGCAACGATAAGTGTCAAGAAATTAGGTCTTTCTATAATAAACTTAATTTCTCACGGGTGAAGTCACAGGCAAAAACTAGTACAATATATTTACATTTCTGCATTGTCACGAGTCACCTAAACTCTCCTCACCTCTCCACTTTCGTATCTCCTCGAAAAAAGGACTCTTCATCGAACTATTGTGGCAAATACCAGGGTGGGACAAAATTGACCCAGTGGCGCTTCTAGGTAAAACCGATTTTAAATTTTTTTCTATTAATGTTATATTATCAAAAACATTAAAAAATGATAAAATTCAATAAAACAGAAAAAGTCAAAAAGTTTCATGGACTTTCGTTGAAAAATAAAAAAGTTAGAGCTGATCAAACTCGCTAGTGGGACAAAAATGGGACGGCGGCCTTTCTAGTGTTAATTTAAGATGTCCATTTCAGTAATATTGTTATAGCAGAAAATTCAAATTGGAGGTTTAAGCAATTTGCTTAACTTATTCTCTTCAACACAGAAAACTTCGTGAAAACTTTCAATTGAATTTTGAAATAATTAACTAATTGAATATTGTTGTATTGTTCTTTCGCGACTTTAAAGATAATAAATTTTCTTCTTGGAAATATCTAGTATGGATCTTATTTTCATATTTAGAAATGATTTCATAAAGTTGCGTTGTAGGTTTCTCTACAGTTGTGCATACGCAGATGTTTGTATGTACTTACTAATAACATTTATGTATCGAAAACTATTGGTCTAAAATACTCTAATTATTGGTACAAGTAAACACTTTGAAAATATTTTGGCACTCATAGTCCTACTGTAATTATCTTTTTCTTCATAAATTCCCTCCGAGCCACCTCATTTATCTAGGCTGGCAAAATCCTGCAGAATTAATTTCCATCTAATTTCACATTTCAGAAGAATTAATATCGCCCTGAAAAGTTTGGTATTCTCGTATTTTTTTAGACTTTTATAAATTAATAAAGTTAAATTTTACTTATTATTTTCTATTCAATAAGGAGAAAGGTCAATCTATTAGCCAATTATTGGCAAATAATACCTACTACGATAGCAAGAATAACTTTTAAACCATTTTATATAAGCTTAAACTAAACGAAGATAGCCGAACGGTGGAGATGTCGGATTGGCCGACTCGTGATCCGAGGAACGCGGGTTCGATCCCCGCCGCTCGACTATTGTGGTGAACCCAACTCGTAATATACGAGCATTTCACGAGAACTTACCATTAAGCAAAAGATCAAGTAAGATTACCGTGGTGCAAATTGAAACTGAAATCCTGGGTTTTACCACCCAGATGGGACAAAGTGGAAGATTATTACGGTATTGTTTGGTTAAGACGGCAGCAGGAATATCTTTTACGCTTTAAAAGCAGTTGGTAATATTAAATTAGGTATGTTTAAAAGGTCTACGGTTATTTGAGTCCACGACGCGTGCACGCGTTAGAAGATGATTAGTGTATGGGTAGGTACTTAGACGATACTCAACGGAGGGATACGATGATACAATCTAATTCCCAACCATTTTCCCAAAGTAACTTCAGTTATAAACAAGAAGTTGAGAATGTGCGGAATAATGCGCATTATCATAATTCACGAAGTGGAATTCCTGTCTAAAATTACCCCCAAGCTATGAAATTAAGCACAAAAGGCAAAGTTTAGCTAGTGCTGTAAAACTATCGATAGTTTAGTTACACATCGAAAACTATTCAGGCTAATAGCAATTAAAGCTCCTCTAAACAAATTAATTTGTGACTAGTGTGTTAACAGAGCGAATTCACTAAATAAAAAAAAATGGAAGTGATTAGGCTGCTGTCTAACTACACTCGGCATCAAATAAATCGCACCTCCCGCGACAAGCACTTATCAAACGTATGCATCCCCACTTCCCACCAACATAGGTACCATTTGAAAGCCTAGTTTTAAACTTCATTTCATTAAAGGAAAGGTTTTTACCCCAAAAATGTGTCTTTACAAGGATCCAGAGTCACTTCTTCAAAAAATAGGTAGTTACGCTATAGCCATTTTTTATGACTATAAAACTGTTAAGTTGGGATTAATCGCTATCCATCTGTTAAAGAGGACACGTGAGATCTTTATTTGGTTTTATAACCATAAAAATTGGTCTAATTGATCCCAGAGGTGAGCCCAAAGTGAGGTCTATTTTCAAGTCACATTTATTGTAAATGTTAATCATTTATTTAGAAATGAAATGTATTTTTCTTTAAGGATATTTATTGGGCTTTCAAATAACACCAATATTGTTGGGGTACCATGATTGTGTCAGAAGAAAATCTTTAAAGTTTGCGTCGCGGAAGGTGCGGTTTATTTGATGTTGAGTGTATTTTGCGAGGTAGATGTTCCAATGGGATCTCTCTCTTGTCACACCTCTAATAAATCTGAGGGTATATGACTACCGCCAGTCTGTGTCACTCACCAGTTGCTCGCCAAAAGAGTTCTATTTAATCTATCGCTTTTGAAGGCTGTCAATACATTGCATTGCATTGGCAGCATCTGTTGTATTCCAAAATAGTATTATTATAGTTACAAGTATCGTTTGACAATAACGTTTTAAAACTATCGATAGTTACAATTGTTTGTACAACACTATTTTAAACATACCTAAGTTATGCTTTGCCGTCACTGCTCCTGAAACTGGAAGAAGACTCAAAGTGAAATTCTGAAGCCTTGAGTTCCAGTCCAGATAGTTTCGAAGTCTCAGCGAAACTTTGATTACCTCGAGTAGTATTTTATTTGCGACTTGAATTAGTATTACACGAGTTGTTTGGTGAAATGCTTTTTAAAAGCAGAATAGAAAAGAATGGAGAAATATTTATTTGACATACACAGAAAATATAAAAAAAATGCCAATAGAACTAAACTTAAATGTAATTTGAAATGCCAAAAAGGCTTTTCGGAATTATGCCGCGGTTCGTAGCATTTTAGTCTGATGTTTATTTATTAAAAAAAATAGATCTTGTTTTTCCTAAAGTAAACACTTTTGAAGCCCAATATAAAATGTAAGTGAGACGATATAAGACCCTATTATGTAAATGCTGAGGCACCCTAAATATGTATGTGTACTTTACCCTGAAAAGGTTTACACGCCCGCAACTTCAAACGAATTCAAATGTACCCGTATCATGTCACTTCTCCTAAAACATTATCCACAATATTATTGTTAGACTCAACGAAGATAACAAAGGGTAGAATGCTTTTGATAGTACGGGACTATTCCCACCTCTCGTTCCTACCGCTGCAACTCCTGTGTTAGCCAGGATCTACAGCTTGACCGCCAATAAAAACTCAACCAGTGAAGGTCATGTTTGTCCCGGTGGAACGTTAAACTGTCATTGGATCCGCAAAGAAATTAAACAGAAGAACTTATGAGGAGTTCGAAGGTCATAAGAGGAGTTCGAAGTTAAGGTTCGACTTCCCTCCTGCTTTTGATATTAGTGAATTCTTTTAGCTTAGCCGCAGACCACAGACGTTTTGTCGGCGGATAGGTGGGTCCGGCTGTTGTTGTCAGTATGGACATTATGAAAGTGCGCACATTACATTGATTGGGTATCGGCCGATTCTTCATACAAATTAGAATCGGGCCCAACTTGCGGCCAACTAAAAGTCGGTGGTCTGCGCCTAGGCTTAGCCTAGTTAGTTGGGCTGTTAAATCAGTGTGAACAAGTATGGAAGTGCGAACATTGGTATCAGCCGATTCTTCGTGTAAATTAGAATCGGGCCCAACTATCGGCGGACTATAAGTCTGTAGTATGCGGGGAGTCTTATAATCAACATATAGTTCGGTGATATTTCTATTATGTTCTGAATTGTTTCAAAATGGTTATCAATAGTTTTAGCTATTAAAGCACGGTGATATTTCCATGAAGCTTTGTATTGTTTCAAGATGGCTTCCAATGAAAACGATCCGATATCTTATTTAAGCATTGGCTAGACGGTCCCTTAAATATTTATTAGACGTAATGGCTGAAAGACAGTTACAATGTGGTTAATGGCGCCATTCTATCAAGGGGATAGGCCGTTAACTGAATGGTTGATTTGCCAGTTGGCTGTGACTTTGACATAATTCAAGTAAATTACAGCTGGAATTGAGATGTCTCGAAATCCGATGGTTTTAGGAGCTTTTTTTTACTGTGATCTGTAGAATTACTGAACTTTGCGCAGGCATAAAGAGTCTTACGTACGCCCATATTGACGAACATTACTATGAGTAAAATAAAATAGTAAGACATGGGTCTTAACGCGACGTTTATTAATGAGTTACATTATGTATTAATAAACGTCGCGTTAAGACCCGTGTCTTACTATTTTAGTTGAAATGGAACGCGAAAGTTTAAAATTTTATAATTCCTATGAGGTCTCAAACTGCGCCTGGACGCACAGCGTGAAACATAAACCAATCAACGATGTGCGTTCGATTTGCAGGTTCGCTTATGCAAGCATCGTTTGTGAATACGGGCGTTACAAAGTAGGTTGGGCTAATTTATAATATCGGAATACACATTTATAACGTTTACTTATTGATTTATTTTAATTTTCGTAGCTGGTAACTCTAAAGCCGTGTGGTGACGGCAGAGTAGAATACATTTGTCACCAACCCCTACTCTTCCCGCGGGTGTCGTAAGAGGCGACTTAGGGACTACACATCAAACAGAGAATGGGCAGCAGCGCTCTCTGAAAAACATCAATCTTTTAAACTGTGATCTCCAACCCGCCTGCCAAGCGTGGAGATTATGGCAAAACTCTCCACTATAGTGGAGGAGGCTCATAGTCCAGCAGTGGACTGTAAAGGGCTGTTGATGATGAACTCTAAAATGTTATCATTATTTTATTCATGAAACATTTTACGGTGCGTGGTTGAGCCCGTGGCGTGGGTGGTAGTCATTAAGGTTAAAATATAGATGCGTAATAAATCCTTTTTAAATATTGTACGTGAGTATAAATAATAGATTTGTTTGCTCTTGTTTAGTCATGGAACGAGGTGCGCGGGCGAGGTGGCGGCCGCGCGGGACAACGGCGTGTGTGGTGTCGGAGTCGCCTACCACTCCAAAGTTGCTGGTGAGTTTATATGATGTATTCTTTGTCTATTTATATTCATCATCATCATTTCAGCCATAGGACGTCCACTGCTGAACATAGGCCTACCCCAAAGCTTTCCATGTTGATCGATAGGTAGCGGCCTGCGTCCAGCGTCTTCCTGCTACCTTTATGATGTCGTCGGTCCACCTTGTGGGTGGACGTCTCACGCTACATTTTCCGGTACGCGGCCTCCACTCCAGAACCTTGCTGCCCCATCAGCCGTCAGTTCTGCTTACTATCTGCCCTGCCCATTGCCACTTCAGCTTGCTAATCCGTTGGGCTACTAATGTAGGTAGTAGGTATTCTTGTCTGATCTAATTGTCATCAGGGAATAAGACGAGGTACCTAGAATCGATTTATCGAAACGAATTATAGAATTTCTTTCTATACCTGTATTTCTCTGCACTAGGTACGTCTGCAAACTTGCGGTCATTTCTCTCGCTCCACTGGTGCGGATGATTGGCTCTTTTACCCGCCCGCTGACGTCACGTCATATTCCATTTTTAAATTTCCATCCCGATGGGATCCCTCTAATGTTGTCTTTTAATTAACTTTGCTTCTGACCTCCGTTGATAATGCTCGTTTGTCATTTGTTTTCGTCAAGCAAACCGTAGAAGACGTAAAGCAAAAACTTTTTTTAAACTGAATAATAAATGATTAAAAAGGTTTAGGTATTTTACGCAAATGCAATCAATCTCAGTTACGGACTGAGCTAGTACTATTACAGTAGGTATCTAAATTGGATTTGAAATTTGGCTTTTAAGAAATTATAAAAGCACTCAATATAAATTTGAATTCTTGCAACTTATTCCGAGCCGAACGGACTGAAAAGAACCAATATTGTACAGTCAACCGCACACACAAAATATTATTTTGTTGCAATATAGTACCTATCCCAACTACCTAAGACGCTACAATATTTACCTTGATGTGCTGTCGTCTGTACCCAAAGTCCGCATTTACCTTTGTAATCACTATCGTGAAAGTCCAAGCCAGTGAACAAACAAAATGGCGACTGACATCCGCCTGTATTCTGCAAAGGCTACCTTTCATCTTTGTGTAAGGAAAAAAATATCTGGAAAATATTATTAGGGTACCTATAAATAGTATGGGATAAAAATTTAGCATGTTACTTAGCTTGTACCTACGAGTAGCTACGAGCTTTTAAAATAAGCTTTCTACAGTTTGAGATTAATTCAGTAATTTCTCGTAAATATCTAGGAGAAGAATTAAACCCCTTTAAATTAACTAGCAAAACCAAATTCAAAACCTTTTTATACTCGTGCAATTTCAAAAAGTTAAATATCTCACCTAACGAAGAAAGAGTTCGAACTTTATCACGACATTTATTTGTCATTTATTCCAATATAGGCATCATTAGCAACAATATATTTCTTAACATGGTAACAGATAGTGGACTAACAAATGAGAGGCCAGATAATTGTCTCTAACACAGTCAGAGGAATATCGCAATGTTATTAATGAATTGGTACTGTCTCTATAGACGAATGAAGCACAAATCTATATTAATTTGTCGTTTTTAATTATTTTAATTCAAATTTTAGTATAGTCAGGCTTCTATTGACTTGCTTTCACTTTGTACCTAAATTGTTATACTAGTTGGAATTCAATTTCAATAACTTCGTTTCAATTTTAGCGATGCCTTCCATCTGCAAATTGGAGTGACTTCATTTAAGTATTCCACTTAAAGTATTACTTCAATTGCTTAAAGTGGTTAGAGTTACTTAGTTCAGAACTAGAATTTAGTTAGATGCAATTGATATACTAAATATGCAGTTATAACCTTAAGTTTAATCTAAGTTAAATAAAATAAGTGAAATACTTAACTGGGTAGCTACCAATGGGCGATGTGAAAATCATTGGGGGAGGCCTATGTTCAGCAGTGGACGTTCTGTGGATGAAATGATGGTGATGAAGTAACTCTGTTGGTCTATTTTAAACTGCACATTTTGGTAGTTTGAAAAATATTACCATTGCATTGAAATAAGCAAAGGTAACTCAATGCATGAACTACGCAACATAGCTGATAAATAGATAGACAGAATATTTTTATTGGTGTCTGGCTGCTAACATGAGTGGTCAAGCCCACACAGTAGGCTACGTGTATACACGTATTTCCTCTTATCAGATATTGCTGATAGCTAAAACACAAGCCGTGTACCCACACTTTGTCCCTTTGATTGATTTACACGGACGTTAATGTGCGACAACATTATCGGATATGCCCAGTTTTGGATTATTGTGTCCATTAATCGTGATGTATGAGTATGATCAAAGCTTTCCACGAATTAGCATGCAAATACTGATATAAAATCGGCTACAATACCTACATTTTCGCGCGCATATGGATCATTTCATTTTCATCCACAAAGACGCGCCCCACCAATTTTTGGTCGAGGGAAGCGCGGGGTGCGGGGAGTTTGATTCGAGCAATCGGAGCGTCATTATTTTAAAATGTGCGTGTGGTGCACTCATGGATAATTAGCGTGTACCGATAACACTCAAACAGTCGCGGAAAAATGGTGGGGCGCGTTTTCATGGATGAAACGATCTACATGACCGCAGAGTATATGACCGCTCCCAGTCTTGCTGTGGGCATCTTAGATGGTAAAGGGACAAATATGGGATCATGAGGTCTCCCCAACCAGTCTGGCCAGCGTGGAAAGTAGACTTTTCACACAACTTGACCCAAAGGCAAAATCGTCTTGAAGAAATAACTAAAGTACTTAAATGACCTAATGCTAATATCTAAAAATGTTGAATGTTAGCGATTTTTAGATGACAAAAACTGGTAATACCTAGTTAGGGTATTTTAATTTAACAGAAAATAGATGTCTGGTTTTTCTTTCTTTCCGCGTAAAAACTGTAATAACGCGTATTTCTTCTTCTTCCTCGGTCCCTCACTGATGACGATCGCGACCACAGATAACGCGTATTTATGCTGTGTTAAAAAAGGTCTAACTACTTTTATAATAAAAGGTGTAGGCGCAAACTATTCTCATTACTATAAAGTTGGGGCTAGGTCTGGGACAATAAAAGGATGCTTTATTTCCCACAAGTTTCGAACTAAGTCTTTCTTGGTAGTCCCAAACTTATTTCTTCTTCTATATTCGGCATCATTATTAAGGGTTTTATGTAGGTAGTTGGCTGGAATTTGGATGCCTAGCACAATTTTTAATAAGAAAGTTTATCTTATAATCTACTTATTACTAATATTATAAAGCTGAAGAGTTTGATTATTTCATTGATTAAACGCGCCAATCTCAGGAACTAGGTGTAGGTACTGGTCCGGTTTGAAAAAATATTTTGTGTTGGATTTCCCATTTGTCGAGAAAGGCTAGGCTTTATAACCCTACAGCCAATATCAGTAAAGAAAAATGTTGCAAAAACGGAATATTATTCAAACTATTTTCACGCGTACGAAGTCGCGGGCACAGGTAGTATTTTAATAATAAAGTTTATTATAGGTATAACATCCCTAAGATGAGATACAACGAGATTCATTCAAGCATAGCAAGTAGGTTTATGTTACAAAGTATACATATGTATAGACCCTTTTATCGAAGCACCTTCGTAATGGTTATTGTCCGTTGTTTAAGAAGCATGAAATTGTTGGACCGTGTAAATAAAGCATCCCTTCTTTATTTTTATTTACTTTATCTCAAACAAAATGATAAATAATGATAAGCTCTGTAAGCATACAAGTGTTTTGCATCAATAAATAAATAAAGATAAAAACCTTTTGATAAAGTATGATACAACAGTTTTTCAAATTTTAGTACTTTGATTTCAAATAGATGCTTAGATTGGAACTGAATATATCGACGGAATAATTTTAGTATTACCAGTATTACATACATATTTGTGTTATCATTTGGAACTTCAAACGATGCTAAAATAAACAAAATAATGTATACAAATTAGTATGCTAAAGTTAACTTAGTAGAATAAATAACGTCCCAGACGACCTAATTACGTTTGGATACATCCAATATTACTATATACAGCCTAAAATATTTGTAAACAGCCTACAAATAATCTTTGACAGGTAAACTTTCGAGTATTTATGTAGCAGATTGCAGTGTAACTACAAAATATCAAAATGTTTATTACGTTTTCCTATTGCTGCCCACGCAACTAACAAGTACTAAGATGATAGTAGACAGGCTAATTATAGAATGGAGATTTGGTATTTGTTATCTTAATTCGATAGCTATTACCCTTATCCACATAGAAACTTCAATCGTTCGTCGATCAAATCGATATAAATTATCAAAATAACAAAAAGTTCGATACCAAATTCGAATATAGAGAATCGCCAAATAGAAGTTGCAGCATCGATTATTTTCGCAATATCGTTATTCGATGTCAAAGAGTCTGCTTGTGACTTACCTAAATCTCTTTCTGAATTCATGACGTAATCATTCAGAGCCTTAATACGATATTAATAAAAGCTTTACCGCAAGCCTCTGAAATAGCTGTTTGGACACCAAATTAATATTATACAATGTAGCTTTTGGACATAGACGGATTAGGTTTATAAAGTTATCATTCGAAAATATACAGGGTGTCCCGTAATGTAACGTCAAGCCGGAACTGGGTGTTGAGGCAAGTTATGCTGGTTATCAGAAAAATATAAAAAAAAATCTATGTGGCATATTTTCAAAATAATAGGCATTTAAAAAAAATAAAAAAATTCTACTCCCGGTGACGGTCTTTTTACTCGTGTTGCCACAAATCTTCACTTTTTCCAAATTTTTTTTTTGTTATGTAACCCTGAATAATGCTTCTCTAAATTGTTATCAAAATTACAAAACCAGCTGCTCCAACTTGGATGAAAAAAATACATTACTCCCAAAAAATTTTTCAAAATAAAAATTTTGCCTAGTTTAAACTGACTGTACTGAAAAAAAAATGTACTACGCGAGTGTGGCAAGTGACGTCATAATTTGGCGTATTTAGTAAGGATTCCAAAATGGTATAACACTTGGTAAATTTTTGCTGTAATTGTCGACAATTTTTGTTTTTTTGGAAATAGTCCCGTTTTTTACTTTATCTACCTTGGTTAAAAAATATTATTCTAATGTGCCCAAAATTCAAGTTTCTGGCTTAAGTGAGGTGGAGAAGCCATTTTAATAGGTATGAGCGGGACGGAGAGGGCCATCTTACCAAGCAGGGATGTTATGGATATCCGTAACCGTAACCGAAACTATCGGATATCCGAAATAAAAAAATANCAGAAACTTGAATTTTGGGCACATTCGAATAATATTTTTTAACCAAGGTAGATAAAGTAAAAAACGGGACTATTTCCAAAAAAACAAAAATTGTCGACAATTACAGCAAAAATTTACCAAGTGTTATACCATTTTGGAATCCTTACTAAATACGCCAAATTGTGACGTCACTTGCCACACTCGCGTAGTACATTTTTTTTTCAGTACAGTCAGTTTAAACTAGGCAAAATTTTTATTTTGAAAATTTTTTTGGGAGTAATGTATTTTTTTCATCCAAGTTGGAGCAGCTGGTTTTGTAATTTTGATAACAATTTAGAGAAGCATTATTCAGGGTTACATAACAAAAAAAAAATTTGGAAAAAGTGAAGATTTGTGGCAACACGAGTAAAAAGACCGTCACCGGGAGTAGAATTTTTTTATTTTTTTTAAATGCCTATTATTTTGAAAATATGCCACATAGATTTTTTTTTATATTTTTCTGATAACCAGCATAACTTGCCTCAACACCCAGTTCCGGCTTGACGTTACATTACGAGACACCCTGTATATACGAGTAGGTATCTAATGTAAAACAGGTAAATGAGAGCGCGTGTACTGTGTATACAACTGCTGGTAGGTTTTGTATTTTATAATTAATCCCTTTTTACAAAGTAAATGTGTGGTTCAGTAGAGATTTGTAAGTTTTTTGTAGTTGTAAGTTGCAGAGCTTAAGTTGAGCTTTTCTGGCCAAACGAAACTGAAACCTGACTCGTATGCGAACACTAAGTTAAAAGTAGAAAGTCTGGATCTTTCAAAGAACACGATGATCTCAATAATAACGTGGTATTCGAAGTTGCAGTAAAGAAAACCTACTAATACATATAATATTAATTCTCTCTGACGTCATAAAATATGAATTTCCTCAACACGGATAAATTAATTTGAACGTGGCTTATGAGCTTATTGACTTTCCGCTGTAACCAGTTTCAGCATCGGCTTTTAGTCGCTTATTGTATTACAGAATATTACCACGGAAATGTTTAAAGTAATAAACATAAATACATTATAAGTTTAATTAATAGGGTCCATAAAAAAAGTTCAATTAATTTAGATTTGTCAACGTAAACACTGTGGCGTTTTATTTAGTCGTAATAGATGCGATTTTGCAACAAAAATGTATGTGATGTGCTATTGACTGTACATACAGCAACGGATTACAAATAGGGTTTCTGAATTCTCGACCTATTTTTTTTCTCGAGTTTCGGGAATTCTCGAGGCCAAAGTCTCGAGTTTTCTCGGGTCTCGAGTCTTTTAATTATAATTGTTGACATCGGTTGAAATTTGATAAAAACACAGGTTTTTTTAAATCTAATATACAAAAAAACTAAAACCCAACTACGTAAAAATGAACTGAAAAGATAGGAACAAGACAAAGTGTTCACAAATGCAGTCGGAGACATCAATGACTATTTTTTTTGTTGGTGATAAGTGGTTGCTGATAAGCCGTGTAGAATACATTAGAATACATTTGTCACCAACCCCTACTCTTCCCGCCGAAGGAGGTTCATAGTCCATAAGTGGACTGTAAAGGGCTGTTGATGATGATGATGATAAGTGTTTGATGTCTCCAACTGCATTTGTGAACACTTTGTCTTATTTCTATCTTTTCAGTTTATTTTTACCCAGTTGGGTTTTTTGTTTTCAATAATATTTTTATTTTAATCTATTAGTTAAAGGGCATACATTTTGCAAGCTATTTAAAAACCCTTTATTGATACCCCACTCGATAGGTTTTGAGTTATATTTAATACATATTATGGCGCCAAAAATCGGCCATTTTTATATTTTCCAATTTTGATATACCAATGTCACTCTCACAGTTAAAACAAATCTAATGATACCTCACATGCCATAGTTTGTTGAGTTTCACAATATGGCGTCACCGGACTAAAAGAAATCGATTGACGTGCGAATCATAAAAATCGGCCCAAGAGTTTGGTCTCTATAGTGCTTCAAAAACATACATACACACATAGGCTGTTAGACACATTACCACTCCTTTGCGTCACGCAGTCGGGTAAAAAAGGAAAGACTAGACCAGTCTAAAAGCAACGTTAACCTTTTAAATAATTAAAAACTTACTTTTGTCTAAGAAAATAGGCTTTCAAGATTATTAAAAGCTTCAAATTCGAGACTCGAGAATTCTCGAGCTCTGGTAATTTTTTTCTCGTCTCGAATGAAGCCAAATTTCTCGAGTTTTCTCGAGTTCGAGAAAGCTCGAGCAGAAACCCTAATTACAAATCATGGCTTAAACGTATAACGTTAATACGTAAAACGTAGATTGTTGTATGTTACATTATTTTGACACTTTGGCAAATAAAATACGCATGCTTTTAGCGACATTTCTTCTAGTCGTAGCTTGATTTTCTGAATTAGTTGTATTAACCGCGGTCAGTAGCTAGTTAATAAATAAAGGAACAGCTTGGAAATTTCTTTTCCGTAAATTGAAAAACCTGTCCTTATTATATCTTAATCTACTTACGTTATTGCGTAAAATCATCTGTCCTTCATCATTTAATACGTAGGTGTCAAATCTCGTCGAGCCAATTTAATTTCTTTCACCCGAGAAAAATATGAGCTTACGGATAATATTTTGTTTATTTACTGTACGTAGTATTTTTTCCTTATGTATACAGCTGGTATTTCTGCTTTGCGTAAACAAACTTCTATACACGAGGCCTAATATTGTTATGATTTTAGGAAATTCTTTTTATAAATAGGATACGGGCAAAAAACTTTCTTTTACAGTTGTTTTAATTTAATAAATAACTTTATACCTTAATGTATAGGTACTTTCTACAGATTCTACAGAATTCATTTACTTTGTCGGAAGTCGCGGGACTTACAAAAATTCGGGAAAATCCCGCCAAATCTCGAATATCTGGTAGCCCTAAATCCGATGCCGTCTCCCGCCATTTATGTTTTGAAGTGGTTAAAGTGGTTCGCAAGTTATATTTGGGACGTGTGTAGGTTCCCTGCAAAATGTATTAATAAAGAATTTAAATTTTAAGGGTGGTGCAAACGGTTTTACTTATTATTGGTTAACTTCAATTTGTTTATTTTCCAACAGGTATCCGAATGTTAGACCAGCCTTACATGACGGATCTCATCGAAGCGAACTCCATGGGGCACGAGCCTCATAAGATCCACATCTACAGCGCGTCGTGGGGCCCCACAGACGACGGGCGGACGGTCGACGGGCCCCGGAACGCTACCATGAGGGCCATTGTCAGAGGGGTTAATGAGGTACGTACTATCCATTCCATAATCTGTTATTATAATATGTTTATTATGAACTAGGTATCCATTCGCGGTGATAGGTATACTTACCACCGGTTTTTTAATTAAGATTTTTAGATAGAAACCGGATCTTACTCTAAAAACCTGATTAGGAACTTATCTAATTTACACTCTTATTCATCACGTAATCAGATATTGATATTTTCGTCTCAACGTTGCTCCAACAATACCTGAATGAATACACAATTTCCAAACGAACACCAAAAGCTGTATTTCAGCCGTATTAAAGCCATTAAAACACCGACCTATTCCTCGATGTAATGAAAATACCTTTTGCACCCACCGATCGGAAGGGGGGGCAGGTGCAAAAGGTGGTTTCCCTTCAGAAATCGAATTCCCCCTCATTCGGACCTGAGTATTTTTTCTGACACCTGCCTTAATGGAAACGTCCGCGAACGTTACATCTGTCGGCTTCTAAGTATTTTCGGATAAATATTTTTTGGGAAGCCATTTGTAAAGGCTTTCGTTTAGATTAAAAATTAAGCGGAGAAAAATAATTAAACGAAATATTGCTCAATGGCTTAGTTAGCTATTACGTCCATTTTCTGTCGCTGTAAAATGGTTTTACTAATGAACACGCAATTATATTTTTCACACTAAAAAAGTTATTCAGCACTAAAATTAAATGTTTTAGATAATAAATGAAATTAATTAAGTGCCCAATTCATTAAATAACTTAAATAATGTCAAATTATCATTACTTAATTAAGCATTTATAGGCTCTTGCGTCATATTTTTATTCTATCCATGAAAGTTTTTAGAAGTTTTAGAATCTAGACTTTACTAACATAGAATTTAATATGGCATAACGAAGAAGTAACGACTAGAACCTGGCTCAAAATAACGTGTTTTCTTTACCAAAAGTTTATTTAATCCGTTCAAAACGTGCCACCGGCTAAGTCACCTTGTTTGCTTAGTCAGACCCACGTAACCTCTAAGTGCTACGTGACACAAAACCAATATTATAATAGCAACCGAAATACAGGCTACATAAATTTATAGAAATATGTTTTAAAATGTTAGGAATTCGAAATGAAATTGCCGAAATTATCTTACAAAAGACCGACATATTATTATATGACTTCTTAAAGATTTATTTGGATTTTCTATTCCTAAATGTTACAATGTTACGCCCGTATACGATGCTTGATTTAAATGAAGCATCAAATCGAACCTATAGCGTTGAATAGAGCGCTATGATTGGTTCATGTGTCACCCTGTGTCCATGCGCACTGTGAGACCTCATAGTAATGTTTGTGAAAGGTATCGGGAGGTTACCTAATTCAACACTTATTCAACATAAGTACCTAAACTATCTAAAATAATGATACAAACCACCGACCCGCAAAGCCTTTTAAGACGAGAGCTTTTATCTGGTATTCATAGTTATTTATAAAATATTCTCTCACACCTCAGTAAATAAATGTAGCTTTACTACAGAATTAAAACGTTTTAGGTTCTTTATAAAAGGTAAAGTACCTCTGATCTAAAAATACATTCTCTCGGAGAGCGTATCACTTGCGTAAACTTACTGGCTCCGTGAGATCCTTTTAGTGACTTGGAACTTATCTAAACAGCTGGAAGCTGTTTATCCGTCTCTTTAGTTGAAGTCGAGAATTTTTATAGCTTACAGGATTTCTTTTCAAAAGATTTATCTTTCTTATTAGTGTTTTGCTTTTGCAATACTTTAGTCTTTATCCTTTTGAGCATAAATTAGACAAATCTTGATCTTTTGGTGCGTTGTCTCGTATCTGAAGTCTCGAAAAATTAATTCGTGTGGCTTATTCTTAAAATAATAGCTTCTTATGACCTAAAATACGTTATGTTATTTTAATATCTGAAATTATTACCACATCATTGTGAAAACGGACCCAGAGTATCATCGAATATAAATAAATGCAATAAGGGACGCCTATTGTATGTACAAGTGCAATTTTAAAACAGCTCTATTAGAGGAGCCAAACCACACTAACTGAGCAATACATTTGCGTTGATACTTTGAATCCTTACGCAACAAACAGCTTCGCTTCGTTTCAATAACAATGACTATGAGACCTTCAAAGATCCCGCAAATCTAAAGAACAAAACAATTGGGAGGGTGGTTTAGGTGGTTTACCCTGGCTTACCAGTGTCCACGCCCCTCAAAGGCGAATTCATTGAGATTGATGGGTGTGCAATTACCACCCGTGCAGGTGCGGGTGCTTTACATTAACGAGGATAATGTGATACGGCTGATGGGATGAAGGTTTTATTGGGTGACGTAAAGGTTAATATGCTTTTGTTGTTTAAGGAAAAGAATATAGTTTTTGTACTGCAAAAGGCAGATATTTGACCGCTATGACACCACGCACCACGGTTTAAAATGGATCTTCTGGTACTTACGCTGGCGGTTACATTATACAGATTGGGTCCTTAAATAATATTTTACCGTACTTTTATTTATGGTAAAATGGCAGTGCATTAATTTATCTAATTGAGATGGATACATACAATGTAAGAAGGTTATCTTTTTGAAATTATAGTCAAATTATTGTACCAAATCACAAAGATTTGGGAATGTGGCTGTCTCTACCTGAGGCAATCAATTAGTAAAAATCATGTTGTAAAATAAAAATAAGTTGGATTACCTTTAATTTTTATTAAACTACATCACAAAAGAGTACACCTACACAAGGACATTCTCGTGCAATCTTTGTTTTCCTTAGTTTTCAACGAGCTTTTAAACTGAAATGGCGCGAGATTAGAAGCTTAGAACGAGAGCTTATTTCCTGAACCTAAAAGCTCTGTTGGCGAACGACAACGATCGCTCCGGAAAAAATGGAAAGCGACGTGAAATGGTGTTGGGAAATTGTCTATCTACTTTCTCTTTTTTATGCAAGAAAAAAGAAAAACCGATGACGACTTTTATTCTTCCAGCAATTTTCCGCGAAAGTATTTTATCTCTTCGATGAAAAGAAACTTAAAGGGGTTTCAATAACAACCACAGGAGCAAATCTGATTTCTGTGGGTATGGGAAATATTTATCAAATACATTTTTTAATGAGACCATTAACGAAATATCAAGTAAACTCATTGTACAACTCTGGAGTTATTTGTTTATTTATTTACAACATTTCACTGTGATTACATTACATTCATTTTTGTAGAATACTCCCTACTCATTGAATAATAGAATTATAGTGCTGTTACCAGCACTATTCTACAACTTACCTACCTATTTATATGTACCTATAGGTAAGCTAGTGATGCTATTTGAATCCTTTTCTTTATGTAATACTCCAGGATTCTGTAGAATATAGGTTCTCCAGAACCTATACTCGTACATATACCTAAGATTTTAATTTTTTGCGTTCCATTTCAACTAAAATAGAAAGACTACTTAGGCCCAGTTTTTTGATTCGTAGTTAAATTTTGCTACTAATGGTTAAATATTAACAAAATGTAAACAAATAGTTAAAAAATGTACTAAAAGTCAAGCTAACCATTGTTCGAAAAACATTTTTTTCTGATATTTAACCACTTGTCATTTGACATCTGTCAAATTTGACCATTGGTTAATTTAACTACGAATCAAAAAACCGGGCCTTACTCGGACATTGAAAAAAGTCACGGAAATATTGAAGTATAAAATTCCCTAGCCTATAAGTGTAAGAATAACAAATGGCACAAACAGCTTACTTACAGTAAAAGCGTCCACTCCGCTATTTCCGGAAGGGGTTGTTACGGAAATGGGGGGGGGGGGAGGGGAGTGAATGGGTACTTGTCCTCTCTACTTAGCACTGTTGCCACGAGTGGGGCTAAGTAAGTTAGGAGCTAAGAAAACTAAAAAGAAAGCGCTCTTCGTATGACAATATTATTTAATTAAGAGACCAGGAACTATGGCTTATTTCTTTGTATTAATTTCTTATTATTACCTACATATTTTAAAACCCTAGTTTTCCAAAATAAACAAATAAATAATTAAAAAACCCGCACTGTGACGCAATTTCAATAACTTAGATAACTAAAAGTCTTTGCTTCTAACAAAAACATACCTTTTGATTGAAAGTAAGAACAATTAATATTGTTTACCGTGAAATACTTCACGAATTGTTATTAATGATAATAAACCGTCTCATATCTTGTTTGTCCGCAACAATAAACTTGTGCAAAATAAGGTCGAATAATATTTATATTTACTTACGGTGTTTTGTGCCTTTATATTGGAGGATTCTTGTTATTAGATACCTGAAACATTTTCATAAAATAGTTATTATTATCTTCATTATCCTACAGTAATGGAATGATGGCTGGGTTGCACCACGTTACTTTAACTTTAACAAACGTCAAAGATCTGTCAAACTCTGTACAAAAAACACCGGTTATACTATAAAATAGTAATCGTTACCTAGTGCGAACAGTAAGCTTGAAGAATCTGTTTCAAATTATATTTTTTTATCAGTATTAAAACAGACACTAGTCGTAAAACCACAGCTTATCATCAAGATATTTGCTTTACATTTGAAGTGTTTCAATTTACGAAATTATTTTAATTTAACATTCTGTGATGTTAAAGACCACTAAGCTTGCTCTCTAAACAAAGGCTCCGTGTCTGTTTTTGAATGAGATATTATTCGTTCCCGAGTAGGTACCCAATTTAGCTGAAATATACTGTATTTGCTAACTGCGAGTATATTAAATGGATGCTAATGTAAGTGGAAACTCTCATGTTTAGTCGCTAGGTTTTAGTGAAATTAACACGCTAAGGGATGGGACTATTTAAAGATTGTAGGTTTGGAATCGTATAATCATCTTCATCACAAATACCATTAAAATTGTTTATTAGTATGTAGGCTCTTTTCAGGGTCTTGCTTAAAATAGAATGCCCTACCACTTCTTCTGAAAATATGGGCTGGTACAGAGAAGAAGTGGCTGAAGAAACTCCTTAATTTTCTGTTACTTAGCTGATTAAAATAGACTTCCTCCAGTGACTTCAGTTCTCTGCATCTTTTATCAAATAGTCCATGCATCAGAACCATCTGGTGTATAAACAAAGAGCAGTTCCTTACTTTTTTTGAGGTCCAGGATTGTTTTAACAACCAGGTTCGTCATTTTTGGGCGATAGTTTCAAGTCAGCGAAATCACTTTTTGAGTAACATCGCTCTACCCTCTTGTAGAGCGAAGAGGGACCGAATCTACTTTTTCAGTGAATTCCAGCAGTTTGATAATGATGATGACGACATTAATTGATAAAATATTCTTTATACCACTTTTTCTAATTCTATGGATTAGACTCCAGTATCACAAACACCTCTAAGACCGAGGAATATTCCGCAAGGATGTCAGAAGATGAGTAGGTGTACGTCAGTCCATGCTGTTAACTTAATTGTCGACCTACTTCATTTAGAAATAAGGTCGTGGCCTGATTACTGCCAAGCCAACTAGTGGATACATATCCGCATGCTAAGAGAAATTGTGAAACCGCATACAACCTAGTTTAATGCAACGCTACGTTGTGAAATGCAAGTTATTTTAAAGAGTATTAAATCATTACCATGACT
Source organism: Ostrinia furnacalis (assembly GCF_004193835.3). Lineage (NCBI taxonomy): Eukaryota > Metazoa > Arthropoda > Insecta > Lepidoptera > Crambidae > Ostrinia > Ostrinia furnacalis. The sequence continues at coordinate 167,320 of NW_021136974.1, read as the reverse complement.
AACTAAAAGAAATCCAGTTTTATTTATTTTCAATAAGTCTGTATCATCATAACTCCATAAACAAACTTTGCAACAGCTTAGGCTGTTACGTTAGCGTAATGCTGCGAATCTCCTGCAATTTAACTTTCCAAGGTTAATGTGTCCAATCTTGTCAGGAAAGTCAGGACGTTAGGAAAACCGCCAGGTTTTTCCGATTATCGAGATATGGCACTTATCAACAAATCAGTATCAACGAATCATCAGACTTAAGTTTTGTTCAAAATAAATAGCAATCTCGTTCAAAATGTAATTATGTCTGTAACAACGTTGTAAGCGATGTCACAGAAGTAGAACCATTGTCTGGAGGTTCATTTCCACACGTGAGACATCTGTCTAAATACAAAATTATGAGGTTGTTGTTTGTACGAGTATCACTGCAGGAGACAGCCAGAGTTGGCCCGGGAATTGATATAAAACTTGTATTTGAAGCGTAATATCTCCCCCAGAGAATATTTTTGTCGATATACGAGAGCTTTTATTATGTTGGTTATGCAACCGCACGTGACACTTTAAGGCGGAGTCGCACCAACTTACTTTAACTATAACAATAACCGGTGCTTTATGTATGGAGTTTGACAGATTTTTGACGTTTGTTAAAGCTAAAGTTAGGTGGTGCAACTTAGCCTTAGTGTTTTCCATCAAAAACAGTTGAATTGAAGTTGAGTAAAATACACAATTAAGTTTATGTACTTCATAATAAATCTGTATAAATATGGGCACCTATTGTATTCATCTTATCCCACTCGTTACACTTGTTCAAGGTAGTTGTCGCCTATATTTCATCAGCCAATGAACACTCAGCATAAGCTGGGCACCCCAGATACAAAAATAAATAATTTTTGATACTCGAACGCAGGTGTATAAAGGCGCGAGTAATTCCATCTTCAAAAAGCAGCTTGATCAATTTATCATGGTAGATTATGGTTCCGAAAATAAAGTACCTTACAAGTCGGAAAATAAAATTTTGTTTTTCAATATTATCCACGGTGTTTGGGGGAAAACATTTTGATTAATTATTTTTAGACTGAAAGTCTTACAGTTTATAGGGTACAGCCAGCAAACGTTTGTGAAAGAAAAAAGATAGTCTACAATAATTTGATGTATGATTCTCACTTCTACTTCTTCGTGATTTTCCAATTCATTAGCTCGTGTGTGCGTTGCCGGTTGAGAGCACGTGATCTATTTTTTAGAACTAAACAGGATAATTTCAGCTTTTTATTCATAACACTTACCCATTTCAATTTAAAAGACTCTACCTCCCACGTAAGATTCTTAGCAGCTTTAACGAAAAGAACACAGAAGGCATCCGGCTAGTTATTTACCTGTGTAATACGTTAGATTCTAGATGAGTCAGCAATACCAACCCTTAGGCCGCTTGTAGGTACATGCTAAGAAAAGTCGCCTACGACAAGAATTCGTGTCGTTTCTACACACGAACCGTGTACATTGCTCTGGCGCTGGCCAAGAAATAATTATTCTTGTCTGCGCTAAATACGTACGACACGCGGCGGACGCGCACTGTGTGACAAATTTTTGGAGTTAGGTCCGACGAAATTCTTGTCTTATCTGCCGCAGACACGGTGTTTCTTAGCGTGTAAAAGAAGCCTTGGGCTACGTATTTTTTTCTTATTATCTTCATTTCTGCAGGGTCGCAACGGCCTAGGCAATATTTACGTGTGGGCGAGCGGCGATGGGGGGGAAGACGACGACTGCAACTGCGATGGATACGCGGCCTCCATGTGGACTGTCTCTATCAACAGGTCAGTAAACACTTTTTTAGTCCTGTTAGCCCCTCGTACTAAGCTGAATATGCTTGTGTTAAGAGTGGGATCACCACAATAGTCGAGCGGCGGCAGGATTCGAACCCGCGTTCCCCGGATCATGAGTCGGCCCGTCCAACTTTGCAAAGACAGAGCGTTGAGAAAGTCTGGAACTCGAGTCATGATTGGAGAGCTCCTGTTCTTGATTGATTGGTAGGTATGTTTTCTGGCTCATAAAATGTACAATGGGAGTAAGATATAGCACTCCTAATATGAGAAGATGCTGCCAAAGCTGCTCTATTATAGTATCTATCATAGTTAATAAAAAAGGAGTGATTATGAATAACTGCTGAGCGTGCCTTTCGAAGTCATTGGCCACCTGTAGATTGGTGATCGTTTCCATGAATTCCGTTCGTTTTAACCCAATAACACATCCTTATCTACCTAATGAATTCATTCATCTTTGTGAATTCGTTAGGTTGATAACTCTAAGGTAGAGAAAAACTATAATAATTAATAAGTTATTCTTTCCCTTTTCAGTGCGATCAACGACGGCCAAAACGCGCATTACGACGAATCCTGCTCCTCAACCTTGGCTAGCACGTTCAGCAACGGCGCCCGAGACCCCAGCACGGGAGTAGCTACCACTGACCTCTACGGAAAATGCACTGCGACTCACTCTGGCACGTCAGCTGCTGCCCCTGAAGCAGCTGGAGTGTTTGCCCTGGCGCTACATGCCAAGTAAGTTCTTGACATCATTTTCTTACGCTTTAGCTTCTCCTTGGTCTTCAAACTGAACACAACGAGTTCTGCTCCTCGACTCTGGCTAGCACGTTCAGCAACGGCGACCGACCTGTATGGCAAATGCACTGCGACTCACTCTATCACGTCAGCCGAGTGTTTGCCTTGGCACTACATGCTAAGTAAGTTACTGATGTTATCATGTCACAAACCATGTTATAGAACAATCGGCGTCTCAGTATGAGCTATCATTGATCGGCACGGCAAATGCACTCCGACTCACTCTGGCACGTCAGCTGCTGCCCCTGAAGCGGCTGGAGTGTTTGCACTGGCGCTACATGCCAAGTAAGTTCATGATGCCCATCCACCATGATCTTGATCATCATACTTTTTTATGGGACAGGAGGCAAACGAGCAGACTGATCACCTGATGGTAAGTGATTAGGTACTTGCTGTCTAGTAGTGGACCGACAACTGGTGAATGTGGAAGGAAAAGGCAGGAAGGGCCTGGATGCAAGAAGCGCAAGACCGGTCCTTGTTGAAATCCTAGCCTTTGAATGTGGAATTGTAGATGGACGTCTTTTGGCTGAAATGACGAATTTTTATTATTTAAAGTATGCTTGCTTAGAGTAAACTATTATGAAATTTCCGAACTCGGTGACTCTATCGGCTCTCTCAATTAAAGGTTTTATTTTTATTTTCCACAGCCCGAGCTTAACATGGCGAGACATTCAACATCTGACCGTTTTAACATCGAAGAGGAACTCGCTGTATGATGCTAAGGTATGCATTTTAAACATCACTTCACATTAACCCTTCGATGCATGGAGTATCATTTTTGATACATACAGAATATTATGTAGGTAATTTAAAATTAAATAAATATAGTATTGTATGATCAGATCACAAAGCATTGTAGCAATGAATGGCCCACTACTGCGACTAAGACAGGCGATATTTATCTTATAAATCTTCAGATTTTGAAGAAAAATGTGATATGTAAGGTGTAATTGTAGGGTCGTTTCCAATGGACGATGAACGGAGTGGGGCTGGAGTTCAACCACCTCTTCGGCTTCGGAGTGCTAGATGCGGGCGCCATGACAGCTCTCGCGGCCAACTGGCGGTCCGTGCCGCCGCGGTACCATTGTGAAGCCGGTTCTGTTAATACTCATACGTAAGTGGTTTATTTCTCTGGTCTATTAATACATTTTGGAAATATGATTGGAGGTCCTGAGTATGTGCTACGAGTCTTTAGGGCAAGCCCCAATCAACATGTATAGGTATAAGACTGGCAGAGTCATGTCACTTAAGATAAAACATTTCAGTGATTCATTGATCAATGGGTCTTTCTAAAAATATTTTTACGTACTCGCCTTAACCTCTTTCAACCATTTAAACCTGTAAATTTGGGTGAACTAATACTTACTTTATCTTGTTCTAAATAAGCTTATTGTTACTCCTACTCAAAGTTTGAAGGAAGATGTTTTTTTCTAAAACGAAGGAAGGAATTCTATACCAATTAATAATTTTAACAGTTAAGTGGTTGAAAAGGTCAAGAAAATAATTGTTTTCCTTCCAGCGAGGTGCCATCCGAAGGTAGCATAACGTTGAAGATCGATACCACGGCCTGCGCAGGATCACCCAGCGAGGTGCGGTATTTGGAGCACGTGCAGGCGGTGGTCAGTGCCAACTCCACACGGCGAGGAGACCTGGAGCTGTTCCTTACGAGCCCTATGAATACAAAGTAAGAAACTACATCACCTTACATACCATTTTCATTTCTGTTCCATACTACTGTTGTAGTCTGCCGCCTGACCACCAAAACACACAATCTTCAGAAAGTCTTGACTTAACTTTAGTTATATCCTAGTTCCGGGAGAAATAAGAACAAAGTTCACCCCGACATGCCCCCAGCGAATAACATGAAATGTTTTCCCATAACTTAAATCAGACTAGCCGTAATACGCCAGCAGTAAGACTCTGTCGTAAGAAATACAAGACTTGTCCTGAATGACAACAAGCTACATAACAGCATTACCTTATTATGATGACGGTGTTTCTCAATGAAACTATTGTCCTTTCTTTCAATCTTTTTTATTTTTCATATCAGGATACAACTAATCTAATCGGTGAGAGAATGTAAAGTGAAACACCAGAGCTAACAGCAGCTATCTGTCTTCAGGTCAATGATCCTGAGCAGGCGCGCCAACGATGACGACTCGCGGGACGGGTTCACCAAGTGGCCTTTCATGACCACGCACACGTGGGGGGAGTATCCGCAGGGCGTTTGGACTCTTGAGGTAATTATTTCGTTTCAACTAAAGGATGTCAAATGCTGGACAAAGACCTCCTAAAGGATTTTCACAACAACCAGTCTTCATTAGACAGTGCACCGAGTGATAGGCCTGTTTATATTACGTCTTCCATGCCACATTGATCAAAAAGAAATAAATGAGTAACTAAGAGACTCACTTTATTTAGTTTTAGGCACTACCATTTCGAAATCTGAAGATATTAATACCTACTTACCCCATAAATTACGGGAAAGTTACATAAAGATGACTGACATAGAAAACGAAGCCTTGTAAAGTTGCCATTTGTGTCTCACACTTTTTGTCGCTCACATGCGGCATTCATATCTCATTGTCCAATGACATTTTCTCTCCAAATGCATCCAAGTTCAAAGGCTGAACTAAGAGATGTTAAATAAGATAAAGACTTGTACTTCTGATCTCTGAGTGATTTTGACTTATCAACGAATTTCTCCAGGCCCGTTTCAACGGCGGTTCAGGCCCCAGCTCCGCATCAGGCTGGGTGCGAGGCTGGTCACTAGTGCTGCACGGCACCCGCGCGCCGCCCTACGCTCAGCTCCAAGCGCAGGACCCGCACTCCAAGCTCGCCATCGTCAAGAAGGCCCATGAGGACAACACTAACAACTAAGCGATCGGAGGAACGCGGTTTTCCATTGAGAACTTGTGAACGAGCAACATTTGTCTCAGTTCGGTCAACAACTAGGATTGATCAGCATGATTTCAGGCAATGTTAGTTGGACTTAAGTCCAAGTAACATCGCACTCGGATACATTTGGGGACAAAATGAACCAGCTCGATTTTCATGAGGCTGCAATGTTGCCCAGTACATTTGCGGTGCATAATAAGATGTTCACTGCTGCAAGCTGCCGATCTAAGAGCGAGCGCACGTCATTTTTTTGTAACGTTTACGTATTAATGAGCGTTGTGGCCCTTTTGTCCCCTAGGTATATTGAAGGTTTAAGAACGAGGTTGAAGACTAATAACAAACTATTGCTGAAAATTCTTCGAAGTCAACTATAAAAATGTTGCTTGTTTATGACCTTTTACCGGCACCAGCGATGGCGTGAATGAAACAAAGTAGAGACACGGTGAAAGGAATAATATTGCAACCAGATTTTCCAAGGGTTCGGTGATGACTACACTCAGCATTTTGACGAGCCATCGCTGGTGCTGGCAATGGAAAACGCTAGAAAAGTGAGCGGGGTACCATTTTAACCATTTTAAAGTAATTGAGGCCAATAACCGAGCCGATAAGTATTTTTGGCTCCTTAATAACTTATGATAAATGCATTTAGCGGGGTATTTCAAGTCTAGTTGCCATAATACAGGCTCTGTTCGTTCGGGGCTAGTTATTTGGCTCTTGGTTGGAATAATTTAAGTTGTAACTTGAAGGTAGGTACTTCGTCAGCTGCTACTACAGGTAACCCGCAAATTCAAGAGTTAAGGGTTCGTCTTCCATACAATATTAATGGTCTACTAGACTATTACGTATGGACCATTGATTGTTTTTTCTTGATAGTAATGTAAAAGTACCATCAACATGAACGGAACTGTATGGTAGCAGCTGTTAACTTAGTTTCTTCAAAAAAGTGAGAGCCTTTACAAAATATAGCAAGTTATTTTTAAAACATAACTAATGAGATAATAAAGTTAAAGAGAACAGAGAAGAGGTAGAGAAAAGAAGACTCGACGACGACGACGAGTCAGATCTGAAGAAATTGGGCATTCATCGAATTTATATGGAATGAGGAAGTATTGTTTTTTATTACAGCAGGGATGAGGCCTTCCCTGAAGGTAATGAAATTCATAATTTCAGACCTGGGAATGAAAGAATGCTTGAAAAATTTGAAGTTGTTTTACAAAATGGTGCCCCGATCACGTCTCCTAAATTTTACTTGTGTATCGTTATGTTGGAAATTGAATTTATTCCCAGTCGATTCAAAGATGACTTTTGTCTAGCTAGTGGATAGTCTGTTAATGCTTGAGTATTCAGCAAAAAGAGACAAAACATACAAAAATAGTGACGTCGTCTAGGCAAAAGATATCTGTTAGTGAAGGAATGGAAAGATCTGATTGGGATTTATCGATACGACTTGACGAGATGAAACTTTTCCGACATCCCTAACTAAACTAAAATCTTGGCAAGCTTTTGGTTTTTTAGGGAAACATGTTGCATGTATGATACGGTGAGCGTACCGAGAAATGATTGGTCTAACAAATAAGTATTTTTTCTGCTATCCCACCCAATTGAATTTATTCAAAAAAGTTTGGCCTTCCATTTCTTGGTCGATTTTAAAAAATAGCACTAGATATTGCAAATCTGATACAGATTTTGATAGTATATTCGTTGGTTTGTAATTTCTATTTATTAAATGAAATTCGATGCGACCTAAGTTACTTCATAATGTAAGCATTTGTGATATCTACTGCATTGAATATGTACTTAATCATCATTTACTAACTTTTCCATTGTTTAGTTATGTTTTCATAGTTTCAGATATTTTTTCATTATTTTTAGAACTGTGAAGTATCAGAATTCGAATTCTAGGTTGGAGTAATTCGTTCTGCTACCGAAGTTTTAGGTTCAAAGTTTTCTGGTATTTTTGAAATTAATTTGCATTATGTACAGTTAAGAGAAAAATATTTTTCATTGTTTTAAATACGTATCAAATATGATACGTGCTGTCTTTTTTAATAATTTATGAAATGATACCTAGTACAAAACTACATTTTGTTTAAACTTATTACGTACTTTTTAGGTTCTTTTTGTTTTACCGTTTACTTACTCTAATAGAACATTGTTAAGTTTCCGTAAATATTAACAGAATAGATAACTGCGAAAAGAATTTTTATTATACGGGTAAACATTATTATTTATCTCGTTTATATCTACTTCATAATGATAAAGAGCACACTTATTTATGTGGCACATTTATAAAAAAAAATGTAAGCGTGATTAATTTTGATAGAAAGCATTAAAGCCAAAACCATTTATTTTTGTAACTAGTTTTGTAACAGTGAATTTTGTTCATCGTAAATTAATTAAAAAATCTGTGTCGTTAACCATATTCAGGTAACATATCAAATAATAACATGATCAGTACTTGTATTTGTGGATTCAAGAGTTGGGCAGGATTTGTAATAACTTTGTATTCATTTGTTCTCAGAGAAACATAGATCATGATGAATATACCTAGTTTCGTATTTTTTATACATTACCAATTCATTTATTATTTGTAATATTGATGTTTTGTCTCATGAATAGATTTTCACACACGTTCCGCATTTAACCACCAAAATCATTAAGTACAAGAAATATTTTAATTATAAGTTCATTATTTTTCAAATGAGTTTCATTTAACCCAGCTAAATGAAGTTCATTTGATTTAAATTTAGTTTTATTTAATATTTTGTATCATCAGTGTGAGCTGGTAGGTACATCATTAGATTAATACAAAGAATATATTAGAAGATTTATCGTTACTGAATAAGATAAAATAAAGGTTTATAATAACACTTAAAAACTTCCTTTTGGGCCCAGTAACACTGAATACGATTATTTAATTACGGGATCTTTATATCTATTTTCTTAAAGAGATCAATTTATTATTAAATACATAAATCAAACATTTTATTGCGTTTTCAATTCCAAGTTTTCCAATTATGATACGTGGGCATAAGAGTAGGCTTCAAACGGTTAGGATAGTTAATAAGGAAAATACAAACATATAAAACATATAATGTATTATTATTATAGAAAATATAATGTGATTTGGTGTTGTATTTGAATTAAAGACGTTTTTGTAATTGCTCTTCCTTTCCCTTTAACTTTTTTTGCTGACTGTACCTTTTTATATTACAGTCCTATCAACTTAAGCTGAGAATTGCATTTGTGTGAGTGATCGCCAAAAGTACCGTTAGTAAAACACATACGAGGGCTGCACTAAAAGTATCGGGAATGGAATATTTCCACTGTTCCAGTCATATTAAAATCTATTTAATTGCAAACTCCAGGGTTTTAAAAATCGTATACCATTTATTTATTTAAAAAAAGATTCTCGGTCGTATCACAAGGTCTAGTCAAACTTGTTTAGTCGTTGAGAAAATGGAATTGACTCGAGAAAATTCAAGAGCGATGATTTATTATGACTTTCGGAGTGGTTTAACACAAAAACAGTGTGTTGACCGGATGATTTCTGCATTTGGTAATGAAGCCCCATCCAAAACCACAATTTATCGCTGGTTTCCTGAATTTCAACGTGGACGTGTCAAGCTCAGTGATGATCCCCGTCAAGGTCGTCCAAAAACTGCAGTCACCTAAGAAAACGTTGATGCTGTGCGTAAGCTGATTGAAGAAGATCGACATGTGATATACCGCGAAATTCAGGCAACTTTAGACATTGGCATGAGCCAAATACAAATAATCTTGCATGAACAACTAGGTGTAAAAAAGTTGTTTTCCCGATGGATACCGCATTCGCTCTGCGAAGAGCAAAAAGCGGCTCGCGTTACTTGGTGCGTCAGAACTCTCGGGAGATTACATGCAGGATCCTCAAATGCTGTATACAACATCGTATCAGGTGACGAATCATGGATATACGCGTACGAACCCGAAACAAAAAACCAGTCACGAGTTTGGGTGTTCGAAAATGAATTAAAGCCAACAAAAATTGTTCGTTCACGGAGTGTTGCAAAAAAAATGGTGGCCACGTTTGTCTCCAAAACCGGCCATGTTGCGACTATTCCTCTTGGGGGACAAAGAACGGTTAATGCAGATTAGTATGCTAGCATTTGTTTGCCACAGGTCGTTTCTGAACTCCGTAAAGAGAACTGCAACCGCCGCATCATCCTCCATCACGACAATGCGAGTTCTCACACCGCGCACTGAACAAAAGAGTTTTTAGAGCAAGAAAACATAGAATTATTAGTCCATCCGCCGTACAGCCCTGACCTAAGCCCTAATGATTTCTATACTTTCCCTAAAATAAAGAATAAATTGCGTGGTCAGAGATTTTCATCACCTGAAGAAGCTGTGGAAGCCTACAAAACGGCCATTTTGGAGACCCAAACTTCCGAATGCAATGGTTGCTTCAATGATTGGTTTCGTGTATGGAAAAATGTGTCAAATTTCGCGGAGAATACTTTAAAAAGCAATAAATACATTTTTAAATAGTAATGTTGTTTCACTTCCTTGATTCCCGAAATTTTCAGTGCCGCCCTCGTACAAATAAAATTAATGTTTTATTAAAAGGAAGTCTATAAAACACTTGCTACCAATTGGGCCGATGTAACGACACTTGACACATCCTTTTAAATAAATAAATAAAAACAGGTCCTCGCTCAGCATATGCCAAGGCACGAAGTACCTCGACGCTGATATTCTGCGAGCACCGTTTATAGAGAGGGCGTTCAGCCAGCCTTACAAAATACAACAAAAAGACAAACTTTATAAAATTACAAAATAAAAACAGACTAAAAACTTTTCGTTCACACCTTTAAAATACGTATTCAATTTGCATAAAATTTCTTTCACTTGGCTGCTTAATGGATTTCGTACAGGAAATTCATACAGTAGGAGCCATTTCACTAATATTTGGAACACAATTACATAAAATTACACGTATCTGCTACCAGTACCGGGGGTGAAGTGAAGTATGTGAGCGACAAGGAAGCGGTGCGTGGCGGACGCGCCGCGCTTCAGGCCGCTTGCTATAATAAACCATGCGCGGGACGCGCCGCGCTTCAAGCCGATTGCCACTCTAAACTATCGGTGTGCACTCACACAAATGCAATTCTCAGCTTAAGTTGAGAGGACTGTACGTTCAAGTATGAAATACTAATAGTAATATGAGGGTATTAATAAAATACAAAAAGATTTAAAAAATGTATTGTATATTACAAAAGATATTATTTTTGCGGCAGTTCAGTGTCAGTAAAAAACATTATTTTACAAATTATTTGTATTCACCATTTTAAACAAATAATTAACTACCTATATTAACACTATTTACAAAAGAACAAGGTAGGTAAATATTATTTATTTTAATTATTATACATTAATTAAGGCACTCATTTCTTGTTTTTCATAGTTCACTGATTTGTATTAATTACAGGAACTATTAAATAATTATTTTTATTTTGCTTCAATTTTAAATAATATCAAATCGAGAAGTTAAAAATTCGTAGTTTCGAGTATTTGTTATACAACTAACGTAAAAAATAAGAAATGAGACTAAAAATAGAAGAGTCACATAAATAAGATTTCACATTTTCCGTACAAAGAGATCTGAAAGGTTTTCAAGTTATGAAAAGGCTACATCACAAGTGTAGAAAATACTAAAGATAATCTAGAAACGCCTAACAAAATATCGACATAGCACTGTTCTGAGTTCTAGCGTACACTCACTGGCACCGTCCTGTCACATGTTTTCGGGAATTTTCCCACCTGTCGTTCCCACTGCTACTCCTGTATAGCCAGGGTCTACAGCTCTGTCACATGTGTACAATGGCTTATACGCCCATCTCGTTGTATGTTCGTCCGTTCGGGACGTCAACACCGCGCTCTGATATCCCGTTGAGGCCATTGGCGTGCCCACGGGAGCTTAACTGTCAAAGATCTGGAAATATGATAGAGAACGTTGTTAATTAGGTCCATAACCCTTGAGCTAGTATGAGAACAATAAGTAGATTTTGAACCTTAATTCAACTGATAGTCTTTTTTTTTCAGCCTCTGACAGATGAATATGTTACGTTTCTGATATTTTAAAGTATTATCCCTTCTGCTGCAACTTCTGCGTAGGCAGAATCTACAGTTTTACCAGAGGCAGTGGTTAGACACAAGGTCGCTGAATGGTCTGAGTTCGATTACTAAGCAAAAACCTATTTGGTGTGGGGTTTTAGTTTGGGTAGATTAGTATTTAATGTGTTCTAAGCTTAGGTAAAATAACATAAAATGTGGCTATGCAGCAAATCAATCTTTAGCAGCGCATCAAACGCTTGTCGAAGGTGGCTGAAAAAAGCTTTGTGTGCCCTATAAAGGCGTCTCAATGAATGACTATCGGACTGATGGTCATTGATGATAATGTTAACGACATAGTCATACACGTTTAGTTAGTGAATATGAAAGAAAAATCAGCCTTACCCATAGTTTCCTGTTGTAACTCTAGTTTGTACGCAGGATTGTCGTATGGCGGCAGCGAGGACTCGCGAGGAGCGGATGGCACAGCTGCAAAATTAAAACAAAATTAAGTAGACAGTATAGATAATTTTGCACCCTGTGGTACCCAGTGATAAAATTAAAAAGCAGACTTATCAACGCGGAAAGGAATTAATAACACCATATAGCCTTTCGCGCGCTGTCAAACGCGAGGTGAGGCGTTTACGTTACGGTGCGGATAAGTGTGCGTTGCTGTATGGAGTTTCATACAAATAATATTGACCGCCTCGTGTTGATACGGTTACGATCCCTTTCGGGATTGTTAAATGTGCGACGACCTTTATGGTTAAGTTATGGTTACAAAATTGAGGTGACATTGCATTAACTTACGTGTAATAGGCACGGAGCGAGGTCGATGCCTCCTCACGACTACTAGTAGCAGCAGTAGTGACGTCAGCGCCCCTAGGGCTGCCACCACCCCTACTACTACTAGGGCTCCGTAGTAGTCCCCGCGAGGACTGCCGCGGCTGTTGGCGATTGATGATGATGCTGCTTCTATCTCATCTGAAGAAGACAAAAACCATTTAGTTCACGTCATCAATTACATCCTAAATCGAAAATTATGCCGTCTATGAGTGTCAATTGCCAGATGTAACTAACGCGCGTATTCACAAACGCTTGCTTAAGTGAAGCAGCAAATCAAACACACAGAGTTGAATAGAGCTCTCTGATTGGTTCGTGCGTCACCCTGTGCGTCCACGCGCACTGTGAGACCTCATAGTAATGTTTGTGAATACGGGCGTAGGAATACTAGATGTAGAGCACACTTACTGTCAATAGGCTCTGGTGAGTCCAGAGATTTTGTTGTGATTTCCAAAACATTACTTGTCTTCACTTTTCCGTTAGTCAGGAACAATTCTAGCCAGACACGACATCTGGAAAGAAAAACAAACAATTTAGTTGGCTGGATGATACATTAGAGTCCCTGGTGTAATAAATTTCGTACAGTGTGAGGCATTTCAATGAGAGTCAGAGCTGGAGATAGGTCTCTGGCCAGCTAGTTGGGAAGTGTCGTGCTCCCAGTACTCGGAGAAAAACAACATTCTTTGCCACGTCAGCTCGCCTGCTTACCTAGTGTCAGAACTGTCCGACTCCAGCTCTGTAAGTAAGTGTCACAGCTGGTGGCAGCTTCCTAGCAGCCAGAAGGTTTCGAGCTCTCAACGCTCAGCGGGAGACGGCACTCCTTGCACGTCACTGCCACTGCACTCTTCTTACCTAGTGTCGAGCTCCAGTCCAGTAAGCGTCACAGCTGGAAGCAGGTCCCTGGCAGCCAGTCGGAAAGCGTCATGCTCTCTACGAGTGGCGGGCTGCCCGCACGCGTGGGCCGCGCGGTACACTCGCACCCAGCGCTCGGCGGGAGACGGCACTCCTTGCACGTCACTTCCACTGCTTCTTACCTAGTGTCAGGCTCCAGTCCAGTAAGCGTCACAGCTGGAGGCAAGTCCCTGGCGGCCAGTCGGAAGGCGTCATGCTCTCTACGAATGGCGGGCTGGCCGCGCGGTACACCCGCACCCAGCGTTCGGCGGGAGACGGCACTCCTCGACACGTCAGTTCTGCTTCTTACCTAGTGTCGGGCTCCAGTCCAGTAAGCGTCACAGCTGGAGGCAATAAGTCCCTGGCAGCCAGTCGGAATGCGTCATGCTCTCTACGAGTGGCGGGCTGGCCGCGCGGTACACCCGCACCCAGCGCTCGGCGGGAGACGGCACTTCTCGCTACATCAATTCTGCTTCTTACCTAGTATCAGGCTCCAGACCAGTAAGCGTCACAGCTGGAGGCAAGTCCCTGGCGGCCAGTCGGAATGCGTCATGCTCTCTACGAGTGGCGGGCTGGCCGCAAGCGTGGGCCGCGCGGTACACTCGCACCCAGCGTTCAGCGGGAGACGGCACTCCTTGCACGTCACTTCCACTGCTTCTTACCTAGTGTCGGGCTCCAGTCCAGTAAGCGTCACAGCTGGAGGCAGGTCCCTGGCAGCCAGTCGGAAGGCGTCATGCTCTCTACGAGTGGCGGGCTGACCGCACGCGTGGGCCGCGCGGTACACCCGCACCCAGCGTTCGGCGGGAGACGGCACTCCTCGCCACGTCAGTTCTGCTTCTTACCTAGTATCAGGCTCCAGTCCAGTAAGCGTCACAGCTGGAGGCAAGTCCTGGCAGCCAGTCGGAAGGCGTCATGCTCTCTACGAGTGGCGGGCTGGCCGCGCGGTACACCCGCAACCAGCGCTCGGCGGGAGACGGCACTTCTCGCTACATCAATTCTGCTTCTTACCTAGTATCAGGCTCCAGACCAGTAAGCGTCACAGCTGGAGGCAAGTCCCTGGCAGCCAGTCGGAAGGCGTCATGCTCTCTACGAGTGGCGGGCTGGCCGCACGCGTGGGCCGCGCGGTACACCCGCACCCAGCGTTCAGCGGGAGACGGAACTCCTCGCCACGTCAGCTCGGCTGCTTCTGAACCCACTGCGCGCGCTTCTATGGTCACTGTCCAGTTGTACGGATCTGGAAGAAGATAATGTTTTTATTATAAGAACTTTTTTTTTCTTTAGTAGCTGGCAAGTTTCAGGGTCTATGCCAAAGATATATGTTAAGCATCTCATGTACTATTGGCAATGCCGGTCATGTCGTCTCGTTCTATCGTAAAGAATCACCATTTGAGAGCGAGAGCAAAAATGGATATGGATAGTTAACACTGTGGCCGATAGAACATGGATTTCCTGCTTTTGCAACTTAAAGTGACTGAGTACTTACCAACATAAGGCGATGTCGTGAACTCAACAACTCCAGGGTCATGAAGCTCTGTAGTGGCCCTCGGAGGAGGGATGAGTACCAAAGAGGCTTCGTATCGACTTCCAGGGCGCAGATCGTGCAGTTCCGCAGCTGATCGACTGTGGTGGAGCAGTTCTGTCATGCTGTAGATGGGCGTTCCTACCGGTCGGTATCTGAAAATGTGATATGAAGGCTTACATAAAATTTTGCAAAGACAGAAGTTTTCGAAAATAATACTATGAGGGTATTTGCGCTTAATTACTATGTACCTAGTTGACGCCATTGACGAGTGAGTGAGTAGTGACAGAACTTTTAAACTTTAGATAGTAGCGCTATCCTGGTAAGTGCAAATGCGTTATTCCTCTTACCATTTCAGTGCTTACTAGATGCGCCATTAGGCTTAAGCCACTAGTGAGTGGCAGGATCTTACTATCGGTACAGTGGCATAAACTGATTCGCGCAATAATGCACACACGCCATACATGTCACCAAATACCCTAAAGGTTACACACCTGACTTGTATGCCGTCGATGAACTGCAGTTCTTCTTCAGCGAAGTGCCTCCAACTGACGTGTGCCACTGTATCGTTCACGTCCACAACAGTTAGTTGACTGTCGATCTCTCTGCGCTTCTCTTCGGCTGGAGCCACCTGTGATTAAGAGAGGATAAGTAAGATTATAAATACGAAAGTACTTATCTGTTGCCAAAAAGATAACCAATTTTGATGAGTTAATATTGCAGAAGGTCTCTACATAATATATCTTACGAAAATACTAGTTAAAGTTTTTTCGTAAGAGATATGTAGAGACTTCAAGTTATTGAAGATACAAAAATGACGGATGAAAGTTTGTTGGCGATATGAAGAAAACTTATGACTATTTTTAGGTGAGAACATGCCGAGAACAATAAGATAAGAATGGTGAGTTCGCGAGATTCAAATTATGTGTGGAAGGCCGAAATACGTGAGCAAAGTCGCGGACTACTACAGCTACATAGTTATGTACTTCTGAAAGTTGTTCAGCACTTACCGTGGGCAAGTCCAAAGTCCTCACAGTATAGATCTCGCTCTCAGGTTCCACGGGAAGGTTGTGCAAGTACAGCTTGCCTCGTACTTTGTACGTGGTGGAAGGCTTCAGCCCTGTGAGCCTGAACTCCAGTCGAGGAGTTGTGAGCACCTCGTCAGCAGGAGCGAACACTTGTGAATACCAGTTCGTTATATCTTCGTCCCTGAAAATGTTAAGAAATGACGTAAGTCTCAATAAATAGCTGATATAGAGCAAAACAGTTACTGACTTATGTGACATCTTCTATATCTATAAAAGCGAAAGGTCACTGATTGACTGACTCACTTATCACGGAATCTCAGAAACTACAAGTGCTAGGAGTCTCAAATTTTGCAAGGGGGTTCCTTTTAGATCGATTTTATCCACGCGTACGAATTCGCGGGCGGCCGCTTGTTAAGTAGGTATTCAAAATCAATCTGTTTACTTACGCTTTATCAGTATATCGCAGGTCCACACTTCCTCGCAAGCCCACCAGTACTGGAGGCAGTCCAAACAGCATCATCACACTGGTCGGTGAGTCTCCTTGCAGTGAAATGACTGACAGCTTCTTATTATCATCTATGTGGTTCGTTGGCAAGTGCAAGCCTGGCGGCAGACCAGGCAAGGAGTTCACCGGTCGATGGATATTGTTCTGATCGTAGTCTGGAATGTCCTCTTGAGGGAAATGCAGGTCAGGAGGAATGGTGGGCAAGAAAGAGGGCTGTTGAGGATGAGTTGAATGTGTTGGCGTATCTGTAGCTGGAGTTTGGTGACCTATAGAAACAGAAATCAGTTACAGTATTTGTATAACTACACTTTATTAAGCACACAATAGATACAACGTAGGTACTATTACTACTTGGTTAGTTGTGATTTGTGAGTGAAAATAGGGTATGGTTAATGGTACATGAACACGGATAGTTAGACACAGATCCCACTAAACATGAAGTGAAACTATTAATGTTATAAGGCACAGTCTCAGTCAGTCGAGTTTTGGAAGTCAAGTCTTCATCATAAGGTGTACTACATAGAACAAACAGCTAACACAGTCGGAGCTGACCTGCCGCTGTTCCGTCGCGGTTTCTGTCCGCCGACCGTCCAAGATTCCTATTCACCTCGGATTCCACTTCCATCTGACTCAGGAGATGTTCTAAGTCTAATGCCGAGTATGTTTTCTCAGCGATCCGAGGAATCTTCGCATTGTGATTGTAATTCGACGTTACTTCAGTTCTAACGTTAGGCACCGGTCGCAACAGAACAGTCTCGTAAGGATTTGGAGCTTTTGTCAAAACGTGCGTCTTTGTATCTTGACTCCACAAATTATTGTCACTAGGTCTTGTCTTCAAGTCTTTCGTCCTAAGTATCGTCACATGCTTACCACGGGAACTATGGTAAGGGTGGTCTCGGGCATTACTTGAATGGGAACTCAAATTGGGGAATTCTTTTGAAGGCTCGCCATCAGTGGTTTGATTTTGAATTGGTTCAAAAAAGGTTTTCGTCGGATAAAATGGAGCAGTGGTAGTTTTAGGCTCAACTGTTTTATATGGAGCCATTGAAGGTTTCTTATCATAACTCGGTAAAAAATAATTAAAACGATCAACTTTAGAAATAGGCACTTTTCTAAAGGGCTCGTATTTAGTTTCGTCTACTGGGTGAATTTTAGAATTTTGGATATGATCATGCATTTTATGATCTGATAAAACGAAGTTATTGTATTTCTGTTTTGAAGGCTGTATCGTTTGTGCAAGATTTAAAGGTACTTTGATAGGTTCCAGCAACATTTGGTTAGGCCTTAAGACCTGATCATTGGGAATCCAGTGATTGTTGTTGCTAGTTAGTGACGGATCTGGATGAATAATTTTGAAAGGTGATTCAACGTCTTCTAAAGTGAACACAGTGATATTATCACCATGCGATGATTTTCGTGGTGCTTCTATAGAGTACTTCGAAATGTCGTTAAACATAGGTGCAGGTGGTTTTAAAAATTTTGGGAACGTTTTGATTGGGCTAAGATGGCGATAGAATTCTGTGGGGTCAGTCGTGATTGGTGGAGTGGGCAGAACAGATGTAGATACTGTCGGTAACAGTGGTGCGATTGGTGTCACGTATTTAAAGGGCATGTCATCTATAGTCTGCATTCTGTATTTAGGAAAATTTGTCGCATTCGAACTGGCAGCTGTAAGGAATAATGAGTGATAAATGAAACATGCTTTGATAATGATAAATGAATGATAAAATATCTCGTTAGATGATGTGATAGTATTTTTGTACTGATTAATATCATAGTTTATTTTCATGAATGTTTTTTTTTCAAGCTAGTGCAGTGAATCACTATTGATTATACCATCACCTGAACCTTATCCAAAAAAATATGATTTAATTTTACAATTTTTTCCTTGCTTACCAATACTATTCGGCAGACATCCCCACTGCTTACAACAGTCATCGTCGGATATATTGACAGGGGCTGGTCTATGTAGGGGAGGGCATCTAAGGGACTGAGGAGGGACAGGGGGCAAAGGTGAGCAGGTCTCCTGGCACTCTAAGTCGCCATTCTCGCAGAAACATCGTTGTTCACAGCCAGTCAGAGAGATTGGCACTTCACTCCAGTTTGGTATCCTGAAATTACAAAGTAACATTTTAATTACAATGTTTACATGCTATGTCAAACAATAACAGTATCTTTGAAGTGTTGGAATTTTGAAAGAAAGAAAAAGTCGTTTATTATAAATAACACTTACGGCACTCCATTATAATGGCAAGTCCCATCGCTAAGACACCTGGCAGACCGCGGGCAGCAGTTGGGCGGCTGAGCTGGAGGGCTGGGCGCCCATCTCACACAGCCCTTAGACACCAGCTCCAAACCCACGTGTGAGGGGCACACCAGGGCGACACACTCGTGAGTGTCAGGACCAGTGCATTCACAGAGTTCTGTGCAGCTGATATGGAACTCCTCACCTGAAAAATTAGAATTTTAATCAGATCATTTAGATAAAATTTCTGAGACATGCTGCAGCATACAGCGACCTTAAGTTACTTAAATGCGTTAGTAACAGATCATTATACTCTACAGCATAGTGCGCATATACATAGATATGCTAAGTTACTCGTGTTTCTTGCAGAACATTTGAAGAATGCTTATGTGGTACATTGGGGCAAGCATAAGGCGTAGTAGAGTTTGTGGATTTCTAATAATAATGTGTTCAAGTCTGATTGTGAAAGAAGTCGTTAGAATATTTAACTTACCAACAGCATAAAATACTCCATCTTGATAGCACCCAACTTTGGTTGAATTAGCTATATCCTCGTCTGGAACTTCATTAGCTCCGGTATCAGATGCTGTTATCGTAAAATTGAACTTCGTTCCTGTTTCTTTGGTCTTCAGAATATAATCCTTCCCACCTTCCAAGTTCAGTATTAAGTTAGAGTAGGTCAGTTCTACGTCTTTAAAAGATTTCCCATTATCGTTGCTTAGTAGTAAGTGTATAGGATCTTCGGTGTTGTTCATGTGTATCAGATTCACTTGCACTGTGTTGTTTTGTAGCACCTTCACTGACCCGATTGGTTCAGGTAACACGAGTGGCCTCATTGTGGTTTTGAACTGCTCCTCTTGATAATCTTCGAACGATCTCGTGGTCTGTAAATTACGGTACAAAACGTCATTAATTAGACTGACCTCGTAATCTACATGGCTAGCTGTGATTTTGATTAGTACGCCTTTAAAACTTTTTCATTCATTGACACAGTAAAGCCATGAAGATGTTCATGGGTCATTCCACCGGCCAAGAAAATCACGTGTCCGGGGCCAAAAAGTACCCGAATATCATAATATTTTAGTAACAAATATTTTTATTTAATAGTATAACTTTGGTTCTTGTTGTTAAACCACAGAGATAGTTAATAATAGTTAATTAAGTAATTTTAAAAAAATCGTAAGTCGTCAAAAATTGATTACCACGACGTGTCCGCGCTCCCGATTTCAGAACAAATTTGCTCGTATAAATTAATCCGTTATCATTACCGCTTTCAATGCTTATGTAATCGATTACTGATTAAATAAACATTGATAAATTAAATACGATATAACTATATGACTAAAAGGTTTTGTAAAATAGCTATTTGAAGTTGTGTCCGGGCGTTAACCGTGATTACCCCGACACGTCACTAATGTGCGCCTACGTCCCTAGCTACGCAATTTAGAAACGAGCTCTATCCTCCCCCGTGAACCTTTAGTGGTGGCCTGCGTGCCGAGGTGATCGGTAATGCAACTCGTCGCAGGATTTCGGAGTTATCGAGATAAGAATATGATTACCCCGACCTTGGTTCAGTGCACGATTGATTTACTCTATCCTGTTTTTTTAGGTTTCTTTACATGGAAAGTTCTTGAGAATGTACAGGAATAATGGTCCATGTAACCGCATTTTTGTGTATTAAAACATATGGGATTCAACTTACAGATTGGGCAGGGCTCAGGATAAACCTTAAAACGACGAACTTTTGGAACGCTGCCACGAAATACCGATCTTTCAGCAGAATAAACGCTGCAAGTGGAACTGGATCGGCCACACTCTCCGAAGGGACCCCGATCACATCCCCAAGCAGGCTCTAGATTGGAACCCCCAGGGAAAGTGCAAACGTGGTCGCGCCAAAAAAACATAGCGGCGCACTGTTAAGACTTGGAGCGAGATCAAACACGAAGCTCAAGACCGAATGCGATGGAGGACTGTTGTGGACGCCTTCTGTCCCATATAGGAGACATAGGACATTGAGTCATTAATATTATATGTATAATGTATAAATGTATGTTTTTTACTCTTTTACGCAACAACTACTTAACAGATTTTATTGAAACTTTACAATATTGACGTTTATACATCAAAATAACAAATGGCTAGTTATAATAACATTTATTTTACCATAACTTTAAAAAAACCTTAGAAAATAAAATATTTTGTTTTATTTTTGATTACTCTGACCCCCAACTTTGATTACCCCGACCATGAAAATTTTGATGTCGCATAACTTTTTATTCCTGCTTGCTACAGATGGGCCAATATAAAAAATATGCTCGTAATAATGTCTATTTTGAAATGTTTTACCTAAACTTACTCTAAATTAAAAAATAAAAAAGGTCGGGGTAATCAACAAAATAATCCAGATCCGGAGAATGACCGTCATATTATATTTACCTCAGTAGTAGATGTGCTAGAACTGGTGACGTTTTCTGGCTCCTCGTGCACGTCCTGTGAGACATCGCAGACTTGAACCTCGCAGCACGCGTCATTTGGATCCTGCACGTTGATACATTTATCTGAAGGTGGATGACGCTCACATCTGTAAAATAATTTGATATCTTCAGTATTATAAAGAGTCTGTGCTTGCTTAAGTTAATCCTAGAAGACTGTATTAGGTATAATTAGGCTTTATTTGTAAATCAAGTCATTTCTGAAAGCTTAGAACTACCTGGGCACTAGTAACCAATCTAGTAACCTGTAAACTGCACCAACAGTATTTTAAGTTGTGAGTAACATTTTTGTTTCTTACCGAGGCTTACAAGTCACAATAGAGTTCTTCTCACAAGTGCAGGTCTGCTCGCAGCCAATGTGCCACTGTGCGCCCACTGGGTATGTGTCGTTCCCGTATCGACACACTTCCAGCTTCGTAGGTTTCATATCTGAAATCATAGATAATTAAAATCACAAAACGACTCTATGTGGTTGTAGTATGAGCTATTTTGCTACAAAAATAAGTCAATAAATCGACTGTTAGGTTATTTGGTTCAGCATTTTGTTACAAATACTTTAGATGTATCACAAAAGCAGTCACAATAAAATGACGAGGCATAACTACCCAAAAAAGATGGTCGTGAAAAAAAAACACTGTTCGATAGTATATAAAAAAAGTTGCGGTCAAATAAGAATACCTAACGGGGCACTTACCACCGTTGCCAGTGGCGCATGCTATAATGGAGCAGCACTCGTCTACTGGAGATTCGAAGCAAAGAGGGTCGTTCAATCTCCTGCCACGCCGGATGTAGGGATGCTTGCAGCGTGGCGAACATTCGAAGGTGCCGCCTGACGAACACTCGCACGTTTCCTCGCAGCCTCGATCAATTCGTTCGCCGATCTGACAAAATTTTATACAGTGGGTGAGATAATTTATTTTACCAAGAAGTTACAAGCAAATCCTACAGTGTTATTTTCTGAATTTGAATTATCGTCTCACTACCGACAATTTAAGCGTAAGTTTTAATTTCTGAATATTCATTATTGACAGTATCTATTATTGGATTAATATGAATAATACCATGCTAATACTAACCTTGTAAGTGACTTCATTCTCTTTACACACTTCTACTTCTCCAGACGCTCTATCTACTCCTAGCAGAGGATGAAAAGGCGCTTGCAGATTTGAGTAAAACTTATCGGATATCTGTTTATGTTTTGCTTCTGTGTGCATTTTTGGTTCTTCATCTTCATCTCCATCTAATGTAACATCACTGAGGTCGGGCAGAACCTTTTTAGGATCATTCTGGTTGCTCTGATTATGTAAAGCATTCGCAAATGTTTGCAACTCGTCTACATTTAAATTTAATAATCTAGGCTTAGGTTTAACTGATGTTTCTTCTGGAACTTCTGTGGTGGTTATTTCTTCTGTTTTGTTTTCTGTTCTCTCTTCTATCTTTGGGGTAGATCGAGTTGGTAAACTTGTAGTGCTGGTAGTGGTAGTTGAAGTAGTACCATCTGTTGATTGTGTTGCTGATGCTTTTAACGAAAATAAATCCTCTTCTTCGCCTGTCAGTTTACCTGTAAAGAATAAAAATGTTCCGTAAGTAATAGGTTTTTCAGGCGTCATTAAGCTAAAGCACATCAACATTTGTAAAACGGTTTCTTAATTTTGACGTGTTAATAATTGCAACAGGCCATGTGGAAATAGGCAGTTGGGGGAGGCTTATCTATGTTCCGCAATGGACGTTCTATGACTGAAATGATCATGATGATGATGAATGACTTTAGTTAAGTAGGTACCTGGGTGTTTATCGATAGCAATTCATTAAGAAACGATGGAAAATAAGCCGAAGAAAACTGCTCTGTCAATCGAGACCGGACGTTCCATTGCGACAAAACATTCGCCGCAACTAAGTAGAGCAAGGTTAGATAGCGAGAGCAACACGGAGATGCACCTTTAGCTATGCTATTACTACTATTCTCTCGTTCTAAAATACGAGAACTGTAATCGATTGACACGCTCCATAAACCGATCAATCCCATCCAAAATTATTACTCGAATCGGAATCAATATAACTGTTGTCTTCAATGCACCGATTGAACTTTGATGAAAAATTCCACAAACCTGTTTACTGTACGCAAAGTTTAAATTGAACCTTATGGTATTAACTATAAAGCTTTTCAAGAGTACTAAAATAAAGAAGCGTGGTATTTTAAAATTCGAGACGTGTCGACACGAATTGTAGACAATGCGATTGTTGAACGTGAGAAAGAATTTGTATGATACATTTTATTGTTAGTTCAATTACAAGCGATGACCACTTGCAGTCATGGAGTTTACTAAATAGGTCAACGGACAAAATTATTAAGGTACATGTTTCTTACTTTGTGGTGCTTTGTGACTGACACTTTTAAGCTTCATGCACTCCCTTAGCGGAAATCGTTTAAAAAGACCCCTTAGGTGACAGGAAAATAAGATAGGTTCGAATCACCATCGGAAGAAGATAGCTAAGTTTTTTTTCTGAAAGGAACTGTACCTCTAGCATGAACAAGTTTCGTCTTCGAATCGTTTGCGTATTCGACAAAATTCGATACTCAACCTTCGAATCAAACGATAAAGTGATAATTTTGATTCTCAAAATAAGTTTCGTGCAACCATTTCTCATACTAAGTTCACTTTACGACACGTTCACAAGGGCGCTGTTGTAGTTTTCGTATTAAATCTTTTGATGGCGATTCGAATTCGCAAACGATTCGAACTCGAAAGTTTTTCATGCTAGCCGTACAGAGGTCCACTATCAGACCAGCTCTAAGGCTCTATAAAAGTAGGTAATAGTAGACACTACTTAGATGAATTTCAGTTCAGTCAAATTCGCACAATATAGGATTCCAATTGTTTTTTGTTTAGGTTGTCAGCAAAACCATTGTTGTTTAATTTATTTATGTTTAGAAATATACAGCCTTATTATGGGAACAAAATCGCTTTAAAACCAAAACTCTATTATGTTCTCTATTTTATATGCATGCATGTTAGAACAGCACCTGCGTTATTTGCATGCGAGTATACGAGCGCCACTCACCACGGTAATTAAGCTAATAAGTCCTTGCATACACTGGCGATTACCGGTTTTGTATGTTTAGCTTTTGATCGTAAAACCGTCACCGGTTTTATAAACAGAATTATTAATATGCTGATAGTGTAATTAAAGATTCTGATATAAATCAGACAGCAATCAAGTATGGCGCTACATTAAATTGATTGTAATAAATAAATATCCAAGTTCCCGTAAAGATGCCTAGGAAAAAATATTTTGGGCGTATTTTATTCTGTAGTTATTTTGAGTCTTGCTAGCTTAAAATATACGAGAAAAAGTTCATGATGGAAACTTCTACCTAGTAGTTACAGGAATATTAAATCAAACCAACCATAATCTTATTATTAGGAACATCACTCATGTTCATTTTAATCAATGGGAACAACACCTGACTTTAAAATATTCAGAAATGAAATTGGTGAACCACATCGTGTGCATTCGCCCTTACTCTGACCCCACGGGTTATGTAGGTTAAGCAAAGGACGAGGATCGAACCGGTTCTCGCGGTCGTGTGCTCGTGGCCTAATCTAATCTATTTGGAGTAATCCAAGGTATGCTGTATCACGATATCAATTGTTTTGAATTGGTTTCAATTGTTTTTCATGTCGATAGTTTGTCATAAATGTGTAATAGAGGTTTTATTTGAAGATTTTTTAACAAGAAAGCTCTTGGCCTGCATGATGGCAAGTGATGACAGGCAGAAGGTGGAAGAGAGATTCATCCGGAATCCTCAACCACAAAGGAATAGTTATCTTACTTTTATACTGCCGAAACACTTGACAACAATGCTCTTAGCTTGTTGTTATGGCGACAGACCTAGGCTTCGAAATAGTTCGGAGTTTTCAATGAACATCTGTTAGATGACCTGGGCAAGGATCTCCTTAATTTATTTAAATTAAATGAGCTGTAAGCGCATTTAATACATTCTAAAATATGAAGTGTGAGGCGTGTGTATCATAATCCCTTTTTTACTATTTTCCTTTAAAAACTGTAAAATTGAGTTCGTTATTGCAATTAAACATATTTTTAACCTGCTCATTATGCGTCCTAGTTAATAATTTAATTAGTTACGTATCAGTAAGTATCGTGTAACCAAACTTATTGTAAGTGTTATCAAACATTGCCCAAGATTTTCGCACGACCGGTTCCCAGGTGCGTGGAACAATACACTGACATTGGATTCTTATAAATAAATTGTATGATTCGAACGAAAATCTCACACTCTTTTAATTTTATTGTTAAACTTGCCTTCATCAAGTAACTGCCACTTCAATCTTAAGATGAATGGGGCTGCAATAGCTTTTAACTATTTCGGCAGCGTAGGTACTACCGATTCGAAAGTACGCTAGTTCGATCCCAAGGAACTTTTAAATACAACATAACTCAGCTAAAAATCTTTTTAATAGGAAAAAGACACATTGATATGAAAAAAACGTTGCCATGATCTTACCTAGATTATGGCAACGTTTTTTTCATATCGTTACGTTCCAGAAAGATTACAGTAAAAAATATTTTTTTATATTATTTTTTTGGGATATGCATGATCTTATTTCACTCGTATCACACATATCAGAATAAGCTAGAGTGTCACTGAACAGGATATTTTCTAATATAGTTATTTTGATGCAGAAGCGGAGATGTCCCCAAAACTCCTAAAAGATATGATTTCCACATTCAGACATGAATAATTTCCTTAGAAAAGCAATTCATCGGAAACGTCAACAAAGAAAAATATTTGACCTCGTTGAAGCCTCGAGTAAAGCACGTATAGGTTACAGAATGCCTTTGCGCACCATCGAGTCTGTATTGCCCGCGAGAATTACCCAAATTTCACAACAAAATTTAACGTCAGCACGTTTCACAATGAGAATTACCCGAATTCCAATGACTAGTGAGGCGGCGTGTCCGCTATAATATCCGGCACGCATCTTGTGACCCTTCCCATCTTACGCAGGCTCACGTAACCGGATATTTCATCGTATATTTTGGTATCCGCTCCACCTCTATAAGGAAGCCCAAGCCTCACGCATGACTGGCCGACAGGTGGCTGACCGCTTGATATATTCGCGCAATGAAGTAGGTGCATCGTTAATAATTCAGTAAAAGTATATTTATTTCAAATATCGGTGTTTGATGAGACAACGAAAGTAGTTTTGTGGTTTGGTTTCGGTTTTTGAGAAGCCAAAGCGATTGTGGGCTCAAATCCCTTAAAAAGCAAATTTTAATGGCTTGTGACATAATATGGTAAGTACTAAGTAAACTAGCTAAGCAATCGTTTCTTTTTGTAGAGAATTATAAATAATAACGTTTAGCTGTATGTTTTACTCTATTAGATATGATCTCAGTTAAAGATATGTTCACATGTAGTACGAGTATATGTCAACAGTTTGATGCAATTATGTCCATCAATCAATAGTGGTCTAATAATGCCAAATTAAGTCTCAGAAGCGACTAATTGCACTGAAATGGTATTAGGTAATCTTTGACTTAAATAAGTATTAAAATACTCTAAGTTACTAGGTAGTTGCGTTAACTGATACTTGGATTATTGTTGATTTATTTTTCCGTGAAGAACAATAATTCCGCTCGGTATTAATAATGTACAGACACGCCGACATTTTTATTGAGTGATCGTGCTTAAAATATCCGACAAGGTAACCTTATTTACTGTGAACAGGAAGTTTAGAAGTTATAAGTGGAGCAGTTGACTTCGTTTACAATATTAATATTTCTTACTTTTATGAATTGACTGGTTGTATTAAAGTGCTTTGTCCTTTGATAACAATTTTGGTATTCAAGTTCGGTGTCAACATCCGTTACAACACTATTTATTGTTTTGGGTATACCGGAAGTTTAATCTTCACTTACCAACTGCGTATTTTAAAATTTGTTATCAGATATTATCTATACCTTCTGGATCTGATAGAGACAGAGGCTGGTTTTAGTGTCACGCGGACCGTCCGGTGCGGACCCGCTCCGCACGGCCAATCTGTATGAACTTCTAGGGATCGTTTTAGAGTAGGTAATGTTTTAGCAGTTCATACAGATCGGCTGTGCGGAGCGATCCGCACTGACAGTTCGCGTGACACTAAAACCAGCCAGAGAGGTTTGTATAATTTGTTTAATTTTGTGGAAAGATTGTACATTCGTTGGAGGGTATCTCGAGGTTGGCCTGATAAGAAAGCTTTTAATATCAGAAACAACCGCGGCTCGTAAAGACTGATTCTAGGTCTTCAACCTCGTGACCTTAGTTTATAAAACCCGTAACAAAATAATAAATTTTTATTAAGTAAATTCGATAGTGAAGTCCCTCACAAACATTCAATTAGATTTCACAGACGGATAAATCACTATTTCAATGACAAAGCATGACCAAAACAAATATTTAACTGCGTATTCTCATGTCTAATGAGATTATCGAGTGAAACATTAATTCGATGCAATCGAGTCATCATCGGAACACGACGAGCTTACTCTATCACGATCTTGGACAAGGTCGAATTAGCTGAGAATCGAGTCGAGATCCATGGCGATCGAGAGATATGAATTGCATGATTCAATGAAAAATTGTACATAATTACCATGTCAAATTACAGGAAAGATGAAAAACAAATGTTTCACATAGTAACAGACTGAAATGTGTTTGTAGATTTTTCTACTGTTGTTTCAAGCCGTTTAAACTGACTTCAAAAAGGAAGAGGTTAAAAAGTCCTATTCAAAAATATTTGATCAAAAGTCCGACTGGATTAAATTAAGGTACCTAATCTTGCCAAACATTTGTTTCAGGATAAAATAATTGATAACTTATTGATTTACATTACTTAGACTTTATTGTAACCATAGAAAACTAGTAATAAAAAATAAATAAACACAAACAGAAAGGCATAACTCAGCGATCTTAACAGTAGAAAGCATATCTTCCAGACAAAATATTATATTATTTCTTTAAAAAAAGCCTATTCAAAAGCAATCATCCTCTGAAAAAATGAAATTCTGCAGATTTGGTCAACTAATGAATGAGTCAATGTAGTTGTGGCTGCGTTTGAGCCACAAACAAAAATCCACGAAAATTCGCAACTAAAGACCATTTTGTTCGCCATGACAAGTAAAAACTAATGAACTTTTGTAAGCAGTTCGAAATCTTACACCTCATCTAGACAACTTTCTTCGGAGCACGATTTTCATACTTTCTTCGCAACTAATGCACCTGCATGGAACGGCAAGACGAATGAGCTAAGTGGTCGAGAAAGAGACAGTGCTTTTTAACAATGATAATGCAAGTTTAGACCACATCAATCTTTAGCAGGGTTGCCAGTTGCATACAGTTAACAGGAATGTAGCGAAGCAGACTTGTTTTTCTTCTTCAGAGCATGTAATTTCTACATGGTATCTGCTCTAGATTTCTTTCGTAAAGAAGTACAACGATATGAGACGACTGCGTTTCATTATGTTGATAAACAAGTTTCAACTTCGAAAGAAACAAAGTGATAATCTCAAAATGATTTGGGACTCAATTTTAGTAGAAAAACGGAGCAATTTCCTTGTACTGGAAGACGCATGCATGCCAAACGGCCTGAATATGAAGGTGAATATCAAGTGTGAATCTATCAAGTAAAGAATAACAAATCAAGTCAAATAGTTTATTCAGTTTCCAGAGCACTTATACACGTCCCAAATATGGCTTCCCCTAGCACCACTTCAGAACAACCAATACGGGCTGGTGCTAAGAAGAAGTGACGGAAGAAACTCAGTCACCTTTGTCAATACAATTAGTTGATCATCACCGACACCCCTAACCAGTGTCATCATCATCAATCAAGTGGCCAATGCCGTGCACTTTCGCTCGGGCTTGATCAGATCGCGCTAAGCGGCGCAAGGTCACGCTTACCTGAATCGCTGACTTAGGCCTTTACCACACTTGACGGAAATGGACGCGGATCTTCCGCCAATACAAGCTATTGCGTTTAAATTCGCAACATTTCTTATGATTTCTCTGCTCCTATTGGTCGTATCGTGATGGTATATATCCTGTAGTCTTCTCAATAAATGGGATATCCAACTCAATTTTTTTTTTCAAATCAGACCAGTAGTTACTGTGATAAGCGAATTCAACCAAACAAACAAATTCATCAGCTTTATAATAATTAGTAAGGCTGGGTTGTACGGTTTGCATCATCTTACTTTGACTTTAACAAACGTCAAAAATCAAAGTCCATACAAAAAGCATCGGTAATTGCTATTGTTACGGATAATAGAATAAGGTGTTGCAACTCAACCTAAGTAAGTATAGATATCTTGTATTTGCGGTAGATTTGCGACGGCATTTCCATCAAGTGTGGCAAAGCCCTTATTCGCCACTAGTCGGTGGACCAGTAAACGATCTTGCTGTTTGTAAACAAAACAATGCAAAGGGCTCGGGAAGAACGAGAGCGTGCTTTTATAAGCACGACTCTATTATTACACAATAATGCGATTTGTCGTGTTCAATTTGGTACAATCAATGGATTAGTCCATGATCAATTTCTGACAAATATGATTTTAACTGATTTCATTTACAGGAACTAAGAAGTCTTCGTCTAGTTTAATACTCATATAAAAAAGTATTTTTGTAAAAAACATTTGAATTTTCTACGTTTTTCGATATTCATGCTGACAAAAGCCTGCAATGCCCTTACCGAGGTAAGTAGGGGGACATACCCAAAGCAATTTTCTTTGGTATCACTAACCCACCCAGGAATCGAACCTTTTGTAACTCGGGAAAATCTAACACTCTAGCCAACAAAAGGCGTTAGGAGTTTGCTGATAAGTGCTTCATTATTTATTCAAATGTATTTTTAGAATTGAGCCCTTAACAATGGCACGCGCAATCTTACCATTAATTTTCTTGAATCAAAAGTGAGCACACGTTGACACTCCTACGCTTAATGCTTATCATCAATCAAGTCACCATGGCCGTGGACTTTCGCTTTGTGATTGTGATCAAATCATCTACTAAACAGTACAAGGTCACTAACAATGAGGTTAGAGCAATGATCTTTAAGTCACAGGAGGAGATTGCAAAATAGAACTACCCTTATGAGCAGATAAGAAAAGTTAAAGATTTAGTTGATTCAAACCTGCATTTGTCTAAAAGAATTTAAGCTACATTTAAATAATTAAATTTTCTTTTGTTATGCACCGTGCATACAATTCAGGGCTTTGGGATAGAGTTCCTGATATATCCATTAAACATTGATATTAGATTCACAGTACTTAGGTACTATCTACTATATATATAAGGATGAATATTAGTATTCATCCTTCAGAGGGGCTAAATTACTATTACAGGTATGCAATACCGTTTTACCGGCAGCCTTTACTAAACAAATAACTTATGCCCGTTTTCACCATCAATCTCTAATAGTGACCCCTAAGTATGGTATCACTTAAAAGGATTTTTTTTCATGAGAGTATTATTATATTAATACTGGTAGTCCTACCTAATTACTTATTTTATCAACTTCTAGACTGATTTAACCTAACAGAAATTAATCCAAAAACAACTTTATCAAAACTGCGTTCCATGGAATTCACAGTTGGAAATATTTCTGTAATTTCTCTCCACGCGCAATTGCATTACAGAATGGTTATCAAAATGAATCCTTTACGACATACTTCATCTCTACCAAATTAATTTAAGACTTATGCAGCTAAACATAAGGTCGGTTTTGCAAGGAGATGCGCGTGCGCACGGCAGCTACGCATCAGAGCGTTCGTTATGTCAATCGCGATTACGTCGGCTTCCTACACGATTATCGAATTATCCACCGCGTGATAAATCAAATTTTAAATTGAATTCAGGGGTGCAATTTGTTGATGTAGGTATGTTGATGAAATATAATAATTATTGTTAACTACCAAAAGTATGAAGGTTTTTAAACTGGCCAGTATTGTTTTGGAGTAAATCGGTCATTTAACTCATATAACTAAATATATTGGCTAAAGTGTACTTTCTGGAAATAAAATTTAGCAAGTCATTTAACTCATTGTTCCCTAACAGGCCAATCGATCATATAAAAACAGATTTATATTCACTTTAAAAACAATGCTTCTAATGTTTAATGTTTTGAAAATGTCCAATATATTAATTCTTTATGTTATGACTCTACTACACTCAACATCAAATAAACCTCACCTTCCGCGACGCGAACTTTAAAGATTTTCTTTTGACACAATCATGGTGCCCCAACAATATTGGTGTTATTTGAAAGCCCAATAAATATCCTTAAAGAAAAACACATTTAATTTCTTAATAAATGGTTAACATATACCATAAATGTGACTAGAAAAAAGACCTCACTTTGGGCTCACCTCTGGGATCAATTAGACCAATTTTTATCGTTATAAAACCAAATAATGATCTCACGTGCCCTCTTTAACAGATGGATAGCGATTAATCCCAACTTAACAGTTTTTAGCCATAAAAATTGGCTAAAGCGTAACTACCTATTTTTTGAAGATGTGACTCTGGATCCTTGTAAAGACACATTTTTGGGGTTAAAACCTTTCCTTTAATGAAATGAAGTTTAGAACTAGGCTTTCAAATGGTACCAATGTTGGTGGGAAGTGGGGATGCATTCGTTTGATAAGTGCTTGTCGCGGGAGGTGCGATTTATTTGATGCCGAGTGTATCACAGCCGACTGACTGCCAGCAAATTAATAATAACCACTATTTAATTATCTGTTGTCATAACAGTTTTTAAATAAATCTTTTTCTATTACCATTAAGGTAAGAAGATTAAGCCATATTTTATCTTCTTGTTTACTTATGTATGGTACATTACTACAAATTACTAACCTACGACATAGGCCTATTTCACAAGCTTAGAACACAGCACTATCATCTTTCGTGTATTACACTTTCTGAGGTGATAGTGGTTATAACGTATATTTTTATTATCCATATAACTTATTTACTTTTGTTATTTATGTTGCGATCAGACAGCATGAAGTTATTTCGTGTTATCTAAACATTTGTTCACAATTTCCGACGAAACCGTTAATTTTACGTAACTCACGGATCTTAGCTCACGATTGCAACTATTATCTTATTATTAAATCTTTACAAACATTTGAGGTCATTTCTTGAAAGAATTGTACAATATTTATAGGAAAAACAACAATTAAACACTTAAAACCAAAGTAACCACATCTGACTTTATTTATACGTTTGTATTCTCATACTTTGAAAATCTCTACAATCTTTTCATACCATTTGAGACGAAATATCTAGCATTCTTTGTAGGTATCCCAAATTATTCACGTCTGAAAAACACAACCATTCATGAATACCTTTTCGAACAATACCAATGTGGGACCGACATTGAGTAAAATACAATGAAGTGGTAAAATGTGGTATGTTTGTTCATTCATAAGTAGTATCTCTCTCATAAGACAAATTTTAAATTTAACTCCTCCTTTTGTTGAAGTCGGTTAAAAAGTTACACGAATGTTAAACGTAATTTTTAAGTTCATTTTCATATCAAACCTCGTCTGTTTATTTAACTTGCAAGTTACTTTTATTAGTGCCTACTCAACGGAGTGTAGAGACAGTAAATTTCAAGTGCCCAATATTTGTTGCCACAGAATAATAATAAGTACTACGTACTTTAACTTAGTATAACAAACCTTTAATTTTTAATACTCACACATGTAATCAATCACAGGTTTGTTTGTTAATAATATCCACTCAGTCAGTAAGTAATAATTATTTAATTATCATTCATGAAAAAAGGTTCTACTCGCTAATATCTAACCCCGCTAATTCTAGGCCTTTTTCCCCTCGTGCTAATGGCTAATCCATAGCGATCACTACGTGAGATCTAGCTCTAATAACACATCTGCGGCATCTGAAAGTGGGAGAAGTCGTGGGAACTGTATCGACCGGTTCACAGAGGCGGTTCGATGATCTTACTTAAACAAACACACATAGTATATGCTCAAAACATAATGAAAATAGGGTACCAGTGAATATAGAGGTCTTAAAATACTGAAAGTGTCATTGTACTTCCATATTTACCTAGCTCTATTTTTCATATTAAAAATCTTTAAACCCTACAATAGTCACAATTCTAGAAGTAAAGTGGTAATAAACACATTGATAAAACAGTACTCAGTCAGAAATAGTTTTTAAATTACAGCTAGCAATTTTCTTTCAGATTACTTTGACAAAAATATTTTCGTACTTATCGAGGAACAAATTCTTCGTTAAAAATAAATTCTATTAAAGAAATTGCTCTACTGCAATCAATAAAAAAAAGTATTTATACCTACCATGTGCTTGAATTATTAAGTTGCATCAC
Source organism: Ostrinia furnacalis (assembly GCF_004193835.3). Lineage (NCBI taxonomy): Eukaryota > Metazoa > Arthropoda > Insecta > Lepidoptera > Crambidae > Ostrinia > Ostrinia furnacalis. Next base: position 133,790 of record NW_021136974.1, on the reverse strand, counting down.
CAACGAATTCATCTCTCACATGATTATGGGAAACGTAGTCATTATTCTTGAATAGCCTTTAATAGCGTCATCATTACCTACGGTGTTGGGAGTTTACACCATGTCAACCATTCCCGCGTACTATTATATCACGAAGATAGAAGTCGATAGACACCGTGTCTTCACGACTCACGACTATCCTGTTCTGTGTCCAAATGGGACACGAAATCACGAACGTACGGCTATCTATCAAGTCTCTAACCTATACTATAACTATAATACCTATTAACTATCTGTTTTTAACGTTTTCGTAAGTTTTCACGCCTAGACAACTAAACCAATATTGATTAATTTTTATTGTGATTGTGATCGCATTGATGCGTCCCAAGTTACGTTATTGTTATATTCAGGTTTTTCCGAAGAAATGTTCCTAAGAATCTTCAAATATTTATCTTCAAAAACCTTTCTCGGACTTCAAATTAAAAAAAATGCATAATTGGTGTTTTCGGTAAACAACACCATAAGTGTCATTTTCATTCTCCCTTGTGGTAAGATAAAGTATGCTTGTGTTACTTACTACGAGCGAGTTCACCACAATAGTCGAGCGGCAGCGGGGATCGAACCTGCGTTCCTCGGATCACGAGACGGCCAGTCCAACACCTTCACCGTTCGGCTATCGTCGCTTTGAAAATGCCCAACAACGATATTATTGTATAGTAAAAAAAATAATAATGTATGGTTTAATTAATCATTATGTAGAAACAAGGTAGCGAAAATACACGCTCCAACAAAGTTGTAGCTAATTTCATGGCACTTTACACATACATATTATTAAGTATTGTTGTACCTCCTATAACACTGGTATCCATTTGTGCAGGTGCGTAACATTTTCCTGGTAATTAGGTATGTATTGAATACATACAATGTATGGAAAAACACAATTGGAACTATTTTCCAGAACATGTAACTTACATGTAACTATGTATTTGTTGTAATATTTTTAGATGTTACCATAAAAAGGTTCCTCCAAGGTTTTCCACAATGTTTGGAGGAGGCCTTTGTCCAGCCAGTGGACGTCATTTGGCTGAAACGAACGAACGAACCATAAAAAGACCGTGAAATTAGATAATGGGTGTAATATAAACACTCGTATCACTTCTCAAGCCAATAAATAGTTTTATAGAAGTAGGCTGTGATTTCAAACAAGGTTTGCATGAAATGTATCTCTTCTCTAATTTATCAGAACAAGTGCAATAAACTTTACTGACGTTTACTTGCTTTTTACATTAATTTTTATTATAAATGGCGAAAACGATGACGAAGTACCGTACCGGATTACAGTTTGTTATTAACACCACCATCACTTGTGTAACGGTGCAAAAAATGGCGTGTAATTCAAGTTATCTACTGAATCAAATGTAATTGAGTAGTTGCCACCATTCACTAATACTCGAGACAACTTTACTGAAAACACACTTTATCAAACCCGTGAAAAGTCCACAAGTTAGATTTTCAGTAATTTTGTAATCAATAAATATCAAGTGACGTCATCAATTTATAACCCTTAAATATGATAAGGCAGAATTCATCAAACGTACTTACGTGTATCTACCGTAAATCGGACTATAATAATAATAATAATAATAATCTTTGGGGAAACCGAGGGTTTTGCTTGTGCAATTGCTGACGAGGTCATGATGACGAACAATTACCGAAAATATATCCTGAAGGACGGTACGGTCGACATTTGTCGAGCATGCCACCGTCCCGGAGAGTCACTCAGGCATATAATTTCTGGTTGTTCGCATCTTGCTAACGGTGAGTACTTGCACAGGCATAACCTAGTAGCCAGAATCATCCATCAACAACTTGCTCTTCAGTACGACCTTCTTGAATCTGAGACGCCTTATTACCGATACCAGCCGGTGCCAGTTCTCGAAAATGGTCATGCATTGCTCTATTGGGATCGTTCTATCATCACAGACAGGACTATTGTCTGTAATAAGCCTGATATTGTGGTGGTTGACCGATCCCAACGTCGGGCAATGCTCGTTGACATTACCATCCCGCATGACGAAAACCTCGTGAAGGCCGAGAAGGAAAAGCAAAGCAAATACCTTGACTTGGCCCACGAGGTGACCGCCATGTGGGATGTTGACTCGACGATCATTGTCCCGATAGTTGTCTCGGCGAAGTGGAATCCGAGAGGGTCTGCAGGACTTTCACCTCTGGCTTGCCTTAACCGGCCAGCCAGAGTGGAGTCGCTAGAGCTATATGCTCCAGGGGTGGAAGTGTTAAAGGGCATAACGCCGCGAGTAACCTCGGAGAAAGCGCAGCACACCTCTCTACACCCCTGAGCTGGCAGACGCCAATGTTGCCCCTCAGTCCGGTCTATACGACCCATGACGCCAGGGGGGCCCATTTAGTCGCTGGCTAGTCACCGCCTGCCATTTTTTCAGTCCGAGACTATGAACCAGGCAGGTGTCCCGTAGTCTCCATCCATAGCCCAGTAACCAGTCCATCCATCCTTCATCCATAACCCTAGTCCATTCTCCAATAGCTGCAATAGCTCCTGTGCACAGGCTGGGGATGGTCTCTGGCTACATCCCATGATATGGTCAGAGACTAAATCCAGCATGTGCACCACTTTCACTTTTGTCGATTATTATTTTGCGCTTAAAACGGCCTCTACGTGTTGGATCTGTATCCCCACGCAAGCCTTATAAAGGACCGGGCCACTTTTGACCCGTGAGCTCCAAAGCGTACAAACATAATAATAATAAAAACGTTTATTGCTTTTTATACATAAAAGGAATTACAAGAAACAAAATTACATTATAAATATACCTACATTATACATTAGCGTTTTTAAATAGCACATATAAAATTCTAACGACTTAAAATGCTACATTGTTTAACTGTTTAGATTACTACAGATTACTAATAAGTTATTGTTTAGAGTTGATTAAAACCAACTACTTTATCCTATCAATATTCCAGCTCTCTATTTAACCACCATGACAACCGATTAATATGAACGTAGCACACTGTCGCAACATCATCTACAAGTATCTTTCGCAAACGAAAACAATACTGTTGGTTTCTCAGGCTTTGAACTGGAGGACAATGACTTATCGTCATTTGTCAGCTTTGTTTTACACAAAAAGCTTAGCAAGTACCCTCAACACTAATGCCTTTTAGACTTAGGGCAAAATGCAGGTAGAATGAGTAGATTTAGTCCTAGATAATATAATACATAGTCTTTAAAGTTGTGCAATGAACGGTGAGTTTTACGTGGAGAACTGGAGACCACGTTTTTGAAAGCGCAGTGCAGGGGATGCCTTTCAGCAAGATAGAGTGCTTGTAGTTGTTACGAATTGCTGAGCAGTAGTGTCGGACTCAGAATTGGGTGACCTATATGAATGTATACTTATTTATGTGGGTCATGTGCTTCTCTTCTCATGTCTCAATCTTATGAGTAATTTTAAAGGATTTAAAGAAACCGCAACTGTACAGTGCTGACATGATCAGAATAGCTAAAAAAAGTAACCTAACTTGAGGAAAATAAATCTATAGGATTCATCATCGCGTTTGCACGTACGTGATCACCAGTGAAGAGCAAAACCTTACGAAATAAATTTAAAAAAGTGTGTCTAAGCTCATTTTTATTGAAGAGTATAGTAAAATTTCATATGTCTCTATAAAAGAGTCTTCTGGTATCTTTCTCTACATTGCATGAGCTAATGTATTAGACTTAAAACTTTTTGTCTAAATGACTAAACTTCTCATTAATTAAGAAGCCTAAGAACTTAGAAGTATTATAATTTCTATGTAAGTTTTTGTGAAGTCAAATGGATGTATTGAAAGAAACCTTTTTTAAAGCTTGGAAATATCTGATTAGTTTTGTTAGAATCTTTTGAAGACTGTTGCTAAGAGGAAGAAGCTTATATTATTTAATTATTATTGCGGAACGTTGCAAACCTATAGATGATTCTCACGTGAGATAATAATTTGATATGTTAGAGGTAATATTAGTCAAAGATATAGTTTTTTGTTTTACAGAAACTAAAACTAAAAGCCCACGTTATAGTTAGTGGTTAAGAAATTCGACAATTACGTTCAATTAGTTGAATGGAAGTGTTGCAAGCTTCAATTCACTTCATTGTTTGAATAGATAAAACTGGGTGATTCGGCCACATCACTTCTTCAACGTTAGCCCTTTTAGTGCAATATATTTACATCGTGGAAGTTATTGGTATTTGGTACCTAAATGAAGTTAGTGATGACTCAGATTCTTCGCTCGACTTACGTAATAATAACTCGTAAAATTACACGGATAACTAAAAGCGAAGCTCATCATCGTTTTAGAACAAAAACTAATCGACGGAGGCCTGAGCAAAACGAGTAAAAAAGGGAATAGGGTCAATCGCCCTATTCGCGTTCGAACAGCGATTAGGTACCTACTCTTTATAAACAGTGGAAAAGCACCGTCTTACTGTTGCATGATTTGGCAGAATTTATGTTTAAATTAACGGGGCTAACGGGACTATTAGTGAATTTGTGCAATAAAATTTACTAATAATCTTTAAAAAAACAGAAAAAAAATTGTTTATAGTACTTTATGCTTAAAATATCAAATTAAAAAAAAACAAAAAGTCATCGTTTGGACTTGAATAAGTAGGTGGACGTAAACAGGCGAGATGACCCTAACAACCTAAACGCTCGGAATGCGTCCGTACAGCCTCCTTCCGAAAAAGGAGGTGGTCACGACTCCACCTAGCCAGCGGTTCCGCCATAACTTTGAAGTTTTTTCTCACTATTTCAAATTACAAAGACATTCTTGGGGTGGTGAGAATCTGAAATTCACAATTAACTAAGACAGGTTAATAAACTTTTGAATATTATTTTGACTTGAGTCGATAAACTTCCTCGTATTAGCAGGTAATCCAGCTTTTTTACCCACAGCTGAGAAGCCAGATTGTCCTGGAATCCTCAGCTACACAGGAACTGGCTATAACAGCCGGAACACTACACTGCACTTAATTCATCATTGTTGTTATGGCGACAGACTTAGATATGATGGTGGTAGCTAGCCAGGCTGACTTAAAACAAGCCCAACTGGTGGTAGACCAATACTAGAAAAAATGCTGCCCATACTGGGAATTGAACACGGTATCTCTGGGTCTGAGATTGGTGAATTTACCCTTAAACTACCGGCGGTTAAATTCATTTGTTTGCGACGAGCGGTACCGATTCGCGGCAAAAACTACGTGTATGGAATTGTATTATATCAAGAATTCAAATCAAACAGGATTTGAACCTGTTACCGTAAGAATTGTAATCGGTTGTATAATGTTATTTGGTATTCTGCACACAGATTTGTGTACTCGTAAATCTGTAAGAGTTTTCAAACATTAGCACACAATAGTCTTCATTATTTTGCATCTAAAATTCTTGACATACATTCTGCTATCTGTTCTCAATCGTAAGACGATGATGATAAAAATTAATTTATTCATTTATGTTGGGTGAAATACCTGTGACGCTATTTTTACAAACCAGCACCCTTTAACAAATAAAATGTTAGGCTAAGTTGCACTACCTAACTTTATCCGTAACTATAACGATAAGCGGTGTTTTTTTTGTATGAAGTTTGACAGATTTTTGACGTTTGTTATAATTAAAGTAAGATGGTGCCTTAGACCAAGGCGATTTTATGGTATAATTTTTACTAATATTCTTTATATTACCAAGAGCATATCCATACTAACTCATCCCTCGTAATGTCAAAAACGTGTTTAGACACCACGCTTAAATACAGACACCCCATCAATCTAAACACAGGGTTCTTACATAGTTGTAATAAGAGTGATTTTGCTACAAAAATCTATATTCTGAGGTCTGTATTGACCACGGTCGAACAGACGCTTTGGCCGCAAGAAGGCAAAAAAAACCTTTTTCGACATAAACGGTGCCTCCATTTCGGAGAAGTCCCTTTGAGAACTTCATTGACTCATTAGAAGATACATTTCGGGTGAGTCAAATGATTTGTAGCTATGAATAGGCGGTTATGAAAAGTTTGTTGGTTATTTTAACAGTCTGCTTTGTTGTTTGTTAAATTAAACGACTCTAGAGTTGTAAAACTAAACGTTTACTCAAGTGTTATAAATAATGTAACAATCGAAAAGTAAAATATTTTTTTAATTGCTAGTGATGGCCTACGAGCATAACAAGACAGCAAGGCCATGAGTTAAACGTTACCATGAAATCATAGCCAAATGCCACTTAATCGTAAGACCAATATGGCAATTACTTATTTAATATTTTGTAATTAAAAACAACCAAATAAGGCATACTTTATTACACTAAAATGAATATGGACTTAAAAGGTTTTCAATATTTTGACATTCGAGTTTCGACCAATCAAGAGCTTTAAGTTTAAATCAAGTTTTAAGTTTAGCTTCATCCGGACCTAAGAAACAAACGGTACACGTAGTTTAAAACATGTTACCTCTTCTGTTAACTTAAGAACTTGTACTTAACTGTATTAGTAATGCGAATGTCATGTCCATCCATGTCGCGGATGTAAGTCTACAATCTAAATCCATACTTTAACTTTAATTACTTATTGTTGGCGATCGCTAATCTTTAGTGTAATCAGTGCTGCAGTGGTGTGCTTTTAGATTAATTTTAAGTAACGCAGTTGTTGATAGGTTTAACTGACAAAATACCGTTTTATAGGTCATCATCTTTATTACTTATTGGGGGTAATAAATTTTTAGTATGGTTGCCTTTTTAGAAATATTTTTTTGTGTTAAAAAACAACTAAGTATACTTACTTTGAGATTAAAGGAAAAAAATATTGACAAAACAGGCTGACTATTTTCGTAAATAGTAAAAGTAGTTCATTTATGAATAAAACTCTTTCTGATTAGGCAACTGTTTTATATATAACCGCACTTTCGGCCGAATACTGAAACGCCATTTAAATATTTGACGGCTTCTCAAATAGTTAAGCAGCTCCTAAACTTACATTTCGCATACTCAAAACAAAATCTGAGCAGTTCTCAATTTTTAAGCACCTCTCAAATTAAGTTGCACTCAAACTCCACTTAAAATGAATTTTCGCATACTGAAACGCCATTCAACGCTAAGCATTACTCAAACAACTGTCAAATCGTCTTAAGCAGCTGTTAAACTTGAGAGTGCTTGCGCGGTATCTTAAATCCTATTCTTATACCTAAATCGACCAAAATAGTGGTAAATAATGTGTGTCATCGTTATCATTTCTTTCGAGCCTCGAGGAAATACCTAGATCTAATCGCAGGAATGCAATAAGGCTGAACGCTATTGAAAAATATTATTATAATGACATGCAACTCCGAGCGAGGTTCCGCGTCTCTAAAGAAACGGTGTTGTTTCTGGATTCATAATTTGGAAGCTCTTTGAAACCCCTCACCAAATGCCATACAACCAGTGGACCAAAATATACTTATTATAACCCTACTGTTCTACGCAACGGGAAGTTATGAACGTGTACTAGGTGATATCTTCCACATCTAACAGCCAACTGTGCATAGTATAGTGCACGAAGACACGAAGTAACAACCAAAATAGCTGCTATGAAATCGCTTTACATAAACATGCCTATTTCTGAGGATTAAGGGGACATCGCATAGCAGCAAGCAGCATTTCCAAGAGATGTTGATTTGTCAATTTGATGCTCTGTCAACAAATGTCAATTGTGGTTACGTTTCGGTCCACGATCGCTACTTAATAGATTTTAACAATAAAATGTATCACATTTAAAATTATTTTTTTAATTAAATAAAAATGCAAGCATTAATTTTTATATGATAAAACGAGATTGATATATAATAGAAACTAAAAATAAACTGTTCTATGTTAAGTTGATTGAGTATATTTCCATAAAAGACAATACATAACCAAACGATGCTGCGTGTAATGGATAAAAGACGTAAAGTTATCATTTGTGTAAATGAAAACATACTTTTTTTGGTAAATGTTGCCATTATGTAAACATTTGAGAGCTGCTTAGCTGATCACGGCTTCAAATCCGTTGAGTAGCGTTTGAGAATACCATTTAAAATTGAAGGATACTTAAATTTAGGAGCCCGTCAGCTGAGTGACAGATTTGAGTAGTGTTTCAGTATTCGGCCGTTTATCGCACGTTACTCGTAGCAAAATGTACTATGGCCTGACAGGCCAAAGTGAAGTAATGATGACTGAGTACACTATTTGCTACGACTAGCAAGTACACAGGTGCAGTAGCGAGTGTACTAACTCGTTGATGTCTAATGTTCCACGATTACAAATGCCAGCTAATATTTACAAATGCGAATGTAACCTGTATGTTTGTAAGGTTTTTACGCCATAACTGCTGAACAGATTCTAGTGAATTTTGGTACAGAAACAGATTGGGGTTTGAAAAAGGACACGGGATTTTTTTTGTATTAGTAAAGTAAACAAATAATAAATATTTGTTACAATTAAAAATCTATATCTCTAAGGCTGGGTTGCACCATCTTACTTTAACTTTGACAAACGTCAAAAATCTGTCAAACTCAATACAAAAAACACCGGTTTTCGTTAAAGTTACGGTCAAAGTTAGGTGTTGAGTTGCACCACCTGAATTAAAATACTCATGATCGTTAAACTAACATTAGCTCCCAGCGGGATGAAAACTCGCGGCAACTGGCGCTTCATCTAAATCCAGTCGGCCATTGCCTTTAATCTAAAGATGCTCCAGATCAAATATTCATCGATCAATGTACTCTGTCAGAGACGAGCTAAACCAGCCGCGTTATTATTAATCACGACTCTAGTAGCTAAAAACAAACAATAAAATCAGTAGATCATTTTCAAACGGTGCATGCGCAGATATTATAGATGTTACGTTAATCGAGAAAAAAAGGAGTTAGGTATAAGATAAATAAATGGCCAAAAAGTTTATTGATTTTCTGCGTGACGATTCGATCCAGTTGGTTGAGTCGAGATTTTTTAATCTCTGCTTAAAATGGGTAAATTACTCTGTAACTATTAAAACAGATGCTATACCAACCTCATCATACACTGGGCCAAATACATCATAATTCAATGTTGAATTAAATAATGTCATGTTGTCAATGTTTTTTTGTATGGAGTTTGACAGACTTTTGACGTTTTAAAAAGTTAAAGTAAGATGGTGCAACCCAGCCCTTAGTGTTAATGACACAGCAAACTATGTACTTAATAAACATGTGTTTATTAACCTACTCTTTAATTATTATATTTTTGTATTGAATTTATCTTACCTGATTCTACTACAGTACTATATCCATGAGTATTTGCGCAAGTGCCCATGTTTTTTTATTTACAGAATATCAGTATCTCTATATCTGGTATAGCTGTAAGTCGAAGTTATTTAAACTTGATCAATAAATTAGACACTGGAAATATTTTGACAAATCACTTTGACCCGACCTTACTAATTGCCACACGAAGCGAGCAGGTATGCAACTCCCGTTAAAATAGCTTGTAATTAATTTATTGTTATCAGATCGAAAACATTGGGCATAAAGTTCAACGACCCAAGTCCTCAATACGTCACAGCGCGTGCTCAGCAAAAAAGTTTCTTAGGTTGGCTGACCACTAGAGAGCTTGAAACTACAGAAGCAGGCATATCGGACAACATTGCAAAATAACTTATTTTACAATTTATAAGACGAAGTAGCTCAGTTGCAAAAGCAGTCGCCCAGCAAGCGGAAGGTCGTGGGTTGAATTCCCGTCTTAGGCAGTTCGATTTTTACAAGTTATTTATAATTTTCAAATTATAAGACATAGATGTCAAGGTTCATGTACCGTCTTCTTATAATACCCTATTACTGCGTGTTGTTAATTACGACAGACCTTGGACAAGCGAAGTGATCACATAATCTAATTTGCCTCAAAAGTTGCATAGGCTACGTACTTGTATAGTAGCTCTGTTATTCATGGGTAAATGTAAAATAGGTATATTGTTTTGTTTATACTCGTAATATCTACATTTTTGTCATTATCAGTTATGAAAGTTTTCTTTGTATCTTAGGTCTGCCGTTCTGTCACACAGCTGTAGTGAATATCCACCCTTACGCGCAGTCCGCAAGTCGACGAATGGACGTGATGCTGTTTTTTAGTACTACGACTCAAATATTGTACTGTTAAAGGCATGATTGAAATATGCAGTCATTCCTGTTTACGCTACAATACATACGATCCGAAGTTATTTGACAACGGTTTAAAAATTCGATGTTTGGATTATTAATATTATATTATCATTCTTATGCGGATAACAGTTACTGGTACAACAGAACTCAAGCATGAGTAGTCCATGAGTAAGACAGTCAGACTCACGGCTCAGAGATTTTGGATTCGATTCTCAAGGTCCCCACTTCAATCAAGGATATCGCAGATTTAAATCAAATTGTCCGAAAAAGAAAATGATTGCGCACCTATGTCGATCGCCTATAATAATAACGAGTCATTAAGCGCTCAGTACCTCTAGTAGGAAAAACTTTCGAGTTCGTTTCGTTGCGTATTCAAAGTGTCATCGAAAAATTTTGTATGAAAAATTAAACAGCGCCCCCTATATTATAGCCGCCCTAGGGGGCGCTGTTTAATTTTTCATACAAAATTTTTCGATGACACTTTGAATACGCAACGAAACGAACTCGAAAGTTTTTCGTACTAGAGGTACAGTTGTCCCAACTCACTTGAAGAAGACTGAACTGGCAAATAAAGTTGACTAACGCCCGTTTTTACCATCAATCCATAATTTTTAAGTGACCCCTATGAAAACAAAATTCCTGTTATTTAATATCCTAGGGGTCACTTAAAATTAGGGATTGATGGTGAAAATGGGCATATAACTATTTGCTCTTGTCTTACTTTTCTTTGTCACTAGTGTTATTCCATAACTCTACTAAAGTAGAGTCACACTCACTGTGGGCGCCCGTCGCACAGTCGCGACAGCAACATAATTACGCGCGAGCCATAAGGATGGGTAGCTAGGGGTCATTGGACAAAATTCTACGTGCTCACAGACCGGACTTTTAAGGTGCTAGCAAATACTTATTTATTTATTTAAACTTTTATGCCAAAATAAATTTGAACATAAGGCGAACTTAATGCACTAAAGCATTCTCGACCAGTTTACCTTTGGGTTGAGCAGAAAATAAATTTGTTTGGCGGTACTTCTAGTGCAGGAAAGAAAAACAAAAACAAATATGCTACATACATAAATAATATATAAAATATATAATAAATAAATACATACATAAAATAGATGATTGAGTTAAACTGAAATTACAATTAATGAAGATGAGATCATTTTGAGGAAGTGATTATGGACAGATTTTTTAAAAGAAAACTTACTAGACGCTTGCCTGGTCTCTTCAGGCAGAGAGTTCCAGAGCCTTATGGCCTGGAGACGGAAGGAGTCAGAGAGAAAACCAGTTCGGTGAAGAGGGGTGGAAAGAACGGATTTGTTGGAGGAACGGAGCTGACGTGAGTGCGTAGAGCTGAGAAGATTAAACTGAGACTTAAGATATGAAGGAGAGTTGGGATCATTTAGAATTGAAATAAGGGTACAGAGAATTCTGACTTTGCGTCGAAGTGGGAGAGGCAACCATTGAAGCTGGGAACGGTAAGCGGAGATATGGTCATATTTACGGAGACAGAAAATAAAGCGAATGGCATTGTTGACAAGGCGATCCAACTTTGTAAGTAGATCTTGATTCAGGTCGGGGTAACAGACGTCGGCATAGTCGATTATCGGGAGGACAAGAGCTTGAATGAGGGAAATTTTCGTTTTTGTTGGGAGGAAGTTTTTGAGCCTCCAGAGGGAGCGCATTGTGGCTGTAACCTTCCGACTGACCTCTGCAACCTGTACATTCCAGCTGAGCGTGGTGTCCAAGTGCAAGCCAAGGTTTTATTATCTTATCTATCTATCTGTCTGTCTAAAGGGTGGTACTCACTGAGTTCAGTATCGCAGTCAGTATACTCGTGGTTGCAGTCGACGGTATAACCGGCGACGCGCGCGGCAAGCACCGCCGCGCACCACAGCGCCACTGCGCGTGCGCACACCCTCATCGCGACAGCCGCATTATACACTGTAAACAAAACAAAGTAAAGTAAAGTAAACATTTATTTGCTGCACACAAAGCCACAACATGCATTGTTCGACAAAATTACATAATTCAATATTTAACACGCACATCCTACTTCCTACTAATATCCTACTTAATCCTACTTAATATTTTAAATGGGAAAGTTAGGATGTCTGGATGTCTGTTACTCTTTCACGCATAAACTATTGAACGGATTTTATTGAAACTTTACATTATTATTGTTTATAACCCAGATTAACATATAGGCTATAACTTATGACGATATGTGACAAATAAATTTCAATAAATAAATTCAATAGACGTCCAAAAAGCGCCATATATCAAAAAATCTTTCGAAAAGGTTGACTTGGGAATATTACTAGGTACTCAATGTAGGAAAATATTGTTACTTTCTCTAGTAGGACAAGTCAAGTCAAATCTCTTGCCTGACAAGTCCAAGACCCACTGAGCTACGGAAACATTGGTCAAACTTTGGTAATTTTCAAGTATTAACGCATGTGAGCTAGTTTTTCCGCTGTTCAAAAGTTGCTTGGCCTTGTTTCATAAACCATGTGTGGTTTTGCAAGTTTTTGTAAGACTTGATTCTATAAAATTTGGTCCAAAAAAATAAGGCCCGCTTTTATAGACACAGTATTCTATGTTTTTCTTAACAAGTACCTACGAGTATTATGCATAAAACCAATCTTTGATAGCAAACTCTCTTTTTCAGTACAAAGATTGTAATAATAATATTTTCCAGAATATAGGTAAGTTTGTAAATACAATAGTTGTGTCACTACAATTCACACAATATTTGAGTAACAATTACCTAATAACACGTATGAAGTAGTTATTTTAACATCAACCACAATGTGAACAGCAAACCACACATCGTGTCACGTCTCAGAGCACCACCAATCCAGGTCGAGTTACTTACAGTCAACAATCGCTTTGGGGTTAGATTGACTAAAATAAACTGTCGCAATTTTGTAAGTTGCATCACCTTACTTTAACCATAACTATAACCTTTAACCGGTATTTTTTTTGTCGAGTTTAACAGACTTTTAACGTTTCTTAAAGTTAATATATGTGTTATGACCAGCTATAGGACAGACGACAGCACACCGGACTCTACATTATTGTCGCAAAATCGCTCTTAATAAAAGTAGATAAGGTTCTACAAAGTTTAGCTTGAAGCCCCGTCCTGGAACCATAAGAAAACAGGGATTGTGTAATCTTTATTTTATGAAAATGATCAAAATATTGAAATTTCTCATTTTGCTTTACAGTCAGCGTCGAACACATCTTTAATTCAATTAAAATAAGGTTGTTGTCAACTTTTTGGCCACTTTGGGTGTCACGAAGTATTTGACGCTGACTGCACCTACAATCCTACATGTCTTATTTATGGAAAAAATACTTTATTGCTTTAAACATTCCATACAATTCGAGAATCCACACTCCAGAGGTAAAACATTTCAATAATGTACTATTTTGCACCGCCTAGTTACTCAAATTCTCTGTTTTGCCTAAGGTAGAGACTGCCACATGGCATTAATTACGCCTTTTTGTGTGTGTATAAATAAAGATTTTAAAAATTAACAATATTTGTTTAGCGCTAAGTTGTAAAATGTACATTGTTATACGGAGGTACCTACTTTGCAGATTTTTTCCGCCAGTTAAGCAATTCAATTCCTATAATTAACGGTTGTCTGCAAGTAAAATTGTTTTCGGAAGAACAACAATCGGAGTGTAAAGTTTTTGCGGCACAAAGCGGAGCGGCTATTGTCCGCACAATAGATATTTGATACGGACCGATGAAATTACTTACTCTTATACGTATTACTTACAACTTGTCTCTAAGAATTGACCGTTTTTATGACATACTTGAAACCGTTCTCTGAAATCATTATGCGTTTTATTGTAGGTTTTTTTGTACTTTGGATGAGACATCCGGTTCTTGACTATAATAGGAAATGATTTTTTAGTTCAACTAATTAACAATAATCAGCTTCTAACACCTTTTCTTAATTATTCAAATATTAAGAACAACTTGTAAAATCTCTCAATAAGTAAAAGTCTGTCTAAACTTAACTTTAATTTTGAGCACTCAAGTTTTGTTTTAACGTAGGTATCTATGTGTCATAATATAATTTAATTTATTTCTACGACTCAAAATGTAGGACAATGTCTACAACAGTAGAAAGTTATTTAACATAATAATATTTGTTACAGACAATCGCGAAAGTGATTCACCTGTCAACACAATGTAACTCGTCGTACGACGTCCATTGTGTAACAAATTGTATTAAAATTAGTCCTCACTTTCGTACAAGGTCGTCGTGTAGCAAAAACAGTCAAATACGAGTATACTTATTTACTTAGTTATTAATCAAATTAGGACTCGTAAGGTGACACATAAATCGATATACGTCGTTTTCAGGGCTTAAAAGAATTATTGTAGAGACCTAGGTTACATGAGTAATTGGTACTACCGTTCTATTCATCTATACCTACTTACACTACTTACACAGTATATATATTTATCTACTGTGCTACTTATAAAAGTTAAAACTCAAAGGTGACTGACTGACTGACTGACATAGTGATCTATCAACGCACAGCCCAAACCGATGGACGGATCAGGCTGAAATTTGGCATGCAGGTAGATGTTATGACGTAGGCATCCGCTAAGAAAGGATTTTACGAAACTCCACCCCTAAGGGCGTAAAACGGGATCCACGCGTACGAAGTTGCGGGCGGCCGCTAGTTTATCATAATTTAGGCTATTATGTCTGTTAACACTGTTAATTTTAACTCAAAGTAGTAACTAGGTAAGCGGCACGATGTGAATGTGACTCTAGCTAGATGATAAAGCTGAAAACTAACTTGCACTTTTGTTTTCACAGACTTTTATTTTATAATTGCATGTCGAAAGCTGCTAATTGCTATTTGGCTGGCCATTTTTTATTTTTGTCGGTACCAGTGTCCGAGGATAAATTAAATAACTTAATAAATTACGATTATAGTGATTTAGCGTCGCGTTAGTATCAAATCTAATTTATTTCTTTTTTACAGATTATTGGCGAAATTTTATTTCCATCTGTCTGGGACTTGCTAGTGGTAAGAAAAATTAAATTGGACATTTTAGTTTTACTGTGCACTATAAAAAGAAAAGGTTAAGATAGCTTTAATAAACGATCACACTTTAAGTTAAATATTGTAGCTTATATGCAATTTGTAATAAAGAAAAGAAGAAAGAAAGAGACTTTATTGATCACAATAAGCACAAATTATAAACAATAACAACACAAAACGAAACGGGCATGTCAGGAAACTGGTCTTCCGCGAGAGCCCTAATAATAAGTGCTATTTGGCTTCAAAATTGTATAATTTAATGCACTGTTGACTGATAATTAAGTATGAGAGTATTAATAGTTACCAGACAACGAATTTATACATACATAAGTATCATTTTTTGGCTGAGAACTGAAGTGTAGGCCAAACTCTCCATTTACCTCTAGTAAATAAGAGTGGATCGTGCTCATGCAGTAGATGTTGCTGATGAAGATGAAATTACTATGTAAATAGTTAGATACATAAGTAGGTACAGTCGCGGAATGAAAAGGTTCGTCACCTTAGTGTCGGTTTTCGCTTGCACTAGGTACTGTAAGAGTCAAACCTGCCAACATTACAGTGCAAGAAACAGTGCTGCTAACATTTAAATAAATATGACGTTTGCTAACGAATAAGGTTTTGCTTGTTTATTTTTCTATCCCATCAGTGCAATGCAATGATTACATTGAGCAATTGACAATAGTTTTTTTTTTTATTTAATAGAAGTAATAATGGCAGGTTGAACCAACAAGGTTTTAGTTTATCAATCATAATAATCTTCTTGACAAGATAAATCGTCAAACGACTTTGATCTGAATAATTTTGAATTTTACTGACGAACAGTTAAAGATTATTTTCTCTAACTCGAGATTATTCTGTCACATAGTTTCAAAAGGTAATATGTGCTCGCGATTCGTTGAAGGAATCAATTTGAAAACTGACGAACCTTTTCATTCCGTGACTGTACATATTTGACATAGAAAACACCCAAATCAACACAAACAGACATGATATTGAGATGGATCTCCTTTTTCGCGTCGGATGCGATGGCGTAGGCACCTGCTTTACTCATCTTTCACTTTCACCGTGCGCGGGCGCACGCGCGTCTAATGTACCAATTCACTTGATCAATAAATTTTTATGCGAATATTTAGGCTTGCAAGATTAAAATACGAGCATTATTTTAAAATTATGTAATGTGATTCATTAAAAGACTTTAATGTTGTTTATCCAGAGGTGCTAGTTTGATTTCCATATTACATAGGTATGGAGCAAATACCATACAGGCTTGAATCAACTTATTTCCTTCTTTTTTTTTCTGAAAAGAAATAATATTTTAGGAGGAAATTAAAGAGAGAGTCAAGTGGATAGAGTCATTTCAGGTGCTTAATGTTATAATTTTGTGATATCAATCAGTATTCGTGCTACTAATTTAGCCAATGATAATATACAATAACATGACATCATTTTGCTGCACATTTTTCTTACTCATTCTACGGGAAAGCTGTGTTTTAATATAGAGCATGCCAATCTATACAGTGGTGTCATCGTCCTACATTTACACACCTTTAGCATCAGATACTGGTAGCACACGCAGTTTTTTTCGATCCAATCTTTCGGCGCATATCAACAAAAAGATTGCCCACAAAAAGAGCGAGACAACAAACATGGAAATGCAATCAAAACAAAAAGCGATTGTTACCTGACTGAGGGATCGCCGGTCAAGTGTTACTCTTCACGCTTCACGAAAGAAATCTTCGAGTTTTTATTAAAATGAATACCCGAAGAGGTCTCGATTGGACGTGCATTTTATGGCATACAAGAAAAGCGAAAGGCAGCAATCTCGTCTTAAGACGGATCTTAGATCTTACGAGCACTTTATAGCTGTGCATCTGACCTACTTATGTGTTTGTTGATGAAATCAATATTGTGACACCTAAATTGACTATGAAACGAGTAAAATATACCTAAGACATAGACCCTTATCAGAAAACATTGTGTTTAAAAAGATGTGCCAAAAATTCCATAAAAACGCGCCACTTTTGCCATATCCGAAACGATAATTTGCCACGTCCGTTACTCCGTGGTCTGTGCCATACATGAAATAAGCTATTAAGGTGAAAGAAAGTTCTCACCGAATGCAACATTGACCGGCGGTTTTGTTGTGGCCTTCAAAACTTTTGAAGTATGAACGCACGCGCATAGAGTCATTGCAAAGGTCAAGTGCAGTCTGAGATTCATTGGAATTGTTCAATTTGTGTTATTTTCTTCGGTTTTTTGTTTAAATTTATTGAACAAGATTTCATATAAGAATAATTTGTGCAGTCGTTGGCCTGAAAAGTTGTGTCAAATAATCGTGTTTAGAGGCCGCGTAGCTGGTAGACTATTTTTGATTAAGGTTACTCGTATGTACGAGAAAGGTAGTGACAACATAAACTAGCTTTACACATTTTTTGAATTGATGATGAATCTCATTAACATTTTACGCTGGTTGAGTTAGTGGG
The DNA here is from genome assembly GCF_004193835.3 of Ostrinia furnacalis. NCBI lineage: Eukaryota > Metazoa > Arthropoda > Insecta > Lepidoptera > Crambidae > Ostrinia > Ostrinia furnacalis. The sequence goes on along the minus strand of NW_021136974.1, from coordinate 116,044 downwards.
TAGCCGACTTTACGTTCTTTAAATTGAGGCAAAGAAAATACATAAATAAAATACATAATATTAATATTTCAAAATAGACTACTTTTGCTTTACCTACTTAAAAGGTTATTTTCCCTGTTTAACGCATTGTGCATTCTTTAAACTTGACAAAATGTTATATCTACCGAGAGAATTTACGACTAGAATCAAAGAGGACTGCCATTCTCTCAATATAGAGCACCATTATTATAACATTCATAGGTCTTTGTCCTGTAATTGTATTCAATGATGAAACCATCAGATTTTCCCACGTGATAGCCCTACCATAGACTGAAGCGTCCATTAAATTTTGTGTACATTAACTGGAGTAAAATAAAGTAAATAGACATATCAATTAGACGCCTACCCTCGTGCATTTGCACATAATACAGTAGTGTATCTAGGCCGATTTCTTAACAGCTTCCCATCGAAAGACGCGGTACGAGACTATGCTATTGTTGTTACGGTTGACATGGCACAATTATCAAGATTTCTTGACTGTCGACCGATATTTACGTGCGGTATATGGTTGGTAAACAATTTTGAATGTCTCTATTTAACACACAACTTTTTTATAAAACAAATTGTCCTTAAAGATTTAACTAAAACCTTATATTGTTTCTTTTTGTCAAAATATGATAGAGCATCCCTTTAGCTGATTTCTATAGCACTAAAAAGTGCTAAAAAGTATATGAATGAAAGTAAAAAGTAAGACAATGTACCTACTGCCAAACTGAAAATAAAATTTACGGACACCACCATAACCAAAGGATAGACGTATTTTTTATAAATTAATGATCAGTCTAGCCTGCATGAATCAAGCTTAGTTTTAAAGGTGGTAATGATGATTATGGAATTGCAAAAAAATTGTAACCAAAGGTAGGTAGAGCTTGAAAACTATCGTGAAACCTAAGTTGAACAGTCTGAAAGAAAGTGATAATCGCTCTTAAAACCGCTTGAAATAGAGCTGAACCCATTAATCTTCAAATCTCATTCATCTTTGATAATACAAATATGTGTAAAGATTAATCACTACAGTCTACAGTCAGCTTACTGCTTTTCATGCGGTTAGTTTAGTACAGACATACACATTCGTTGCAAAATAGCCTGTATTAAAACGAGACAAGAACCATTGTATCGCTTGATGTGCTTGTCTGTACTTTTAGTTAGGAAACAAAGAAATCTATATTTTGCCGCGATCTTATATGGTACTGCACGCATCGCGCTTCGCTGCGAAAGGCACTTCTCGTGATATCATATTAGGGTTGTGGTTTAGTTATTTGTGATACAACCATTGTACAATTCTATAAGACCAAAAAAGAAATTAATTAATTTACAAATTCGAACGCACAACGAAAATATTGTAGAGTCATGCAGTTCAATAAACAAGGTAAATACTAAATTGTTTATCTCAACGACAACTACGATAGATTTTCATATGACAATCTGAAATTTATGTGAATATATTCATCATGTACGGCTATGTATGGACTGGACAAGTACCTGCTCGAAACTCAAATAGGTACGATTGCGATAGATCTAAGTACACAATTAGGAAGCTGGTGTCAATCAAGTTAACTGGTGTTTCAAATAATACCCTAGATGGTTATCACATCACAGCCACATGTTAACCTGTATGAGGCCTAAGCCATATTTTTTTACGATATTTTGGCTATATGCCTTCCCAATGATTTACCCGCACACAAGTGACTTTCAATGCCAAGGACACTGTCTCAGTCTCTCTCTCTCTCTCTCTCAATATTCATCTTATATTATTTTCCTAGCCTGAATGTTTTCAAGTTTTTAAAAAACCTATGTTATTATCATCGTTTATCATCAGATGAGATTGATGAGATTATAATCTTGAAAAAGTTTTCTGTCTGTTATCGGTATAGTGACAACCCTTATCAAGAGAACACTAACAATGCTGCGCTTGCACACAATAAGTTACGAAACTAGTGACCGATTAGGCGAAACAGAAAAACTGAAGTTGCATTGCGTATTGTGAACATGGGAACTGTTATGCGGGGTCGGTGGACATAGTGCTGGAACATAGCGATTCGCGTTTGATGTTTAGCTAAGTTTGTTTGTAGATTGTGTATAAAATTGGTCAAATATGACTTAAATAAATAAATAAATGTTTATTTGGCACAACACAATAAAATTACAAATTAAATCTTAAAACTCAAAATAAAATTGTACCAAACAGGTCCTCGCTCAGCATATGCCAAGGCACGAAGTACCTCGACGCTACTCTATTCAGCCTTACAAAAAACAACAAAATAAATAAAAATAGACATTTCGGGGTGTGTTTATTATTCAGGAGCTCGACCCCAATGAGACAAAACACTGAAATACTGTTGCGGTATTTTGATGTACGGCCGCTAATTTGTAGTAGGTAGGTAGGTACAACCTTTTACGAATCTATGAAATTAAAATTAAGCCGGCCACTGAATGCGCCACTAACCACAGTGTACCATTGAGTATTTAAATATGACAAAAGCCAAATAAGTTAAGAATTATAAAACGACTTTAATTGACAATAGCCAACCGATTATAAGAAGTCCAACGACTTTCCGTCACCGTGTTACTTACCTGCTTATGTCTGATTAAATTAAGCTACTAAGTACGCTTAATTACATAAAAAGATCAACTAACTTAATCTGATTACGAAACAAAATATCGGATTACGTGAAGACCTATTAATTATATCACTTGTGGAAAAGACTACTTTTTTTTAAGTTGACATTTTTGTTATTGTAAAATATTAATGTTACATTATTTTGTTATTTTCCTACAAATATTATTATTACAAATTAACGAGAATAGATGGATGTTTAATTAGATAGTTTCACGCAAAAACTAAGTGATCGATTTTTTGTCTGTTTTTCTCTAACACTGTAATAATTGTACACAATATTAAACTGGGTCTGATATGTTTTTACAGTGATAAAAATATGGTACGATTTATGACATACATTTCTTCATTTACCTACTAATTTTCGTTGTCATTTGAAGTTTTCTCAACATTAATTTGTTTTTATTTGTATAATAAGAGGGCAAGAGTGTGGAAACTAGACTAAACACTGAGTAATTAGTTACATATTGCTACTCCAACGAATTCTTTGTTAATTGTGCTGCGATTACGTTATTTCTAATGGATGTACCTACTAGGTAAAATGTTTTAGATTGCAGAATGTGCTTAATTGTTGTATAAATTGGTCAGGTATTGCGTATCCTTCTTTGACGTAAATGCACTTCAAAGGAACTAAATGGACCGGATTCATTTGTATTATTTTTAATTAATATTAATCACTGATTTTCAGTCTTCAGTTTAATTTTATTATGAATGAAGAATCACTTATGACTACCTTACACCGCACAGAGGGGCGGTTACTATGGTTTGGTAGAGACAAAACCCTAGTTATTTAAAGAGCGGTAATTGAAAGATTATTCCAAATAATTTCATGTAATTGAAAACTATTAGAATTAGTAAATATGTAAAGCAAATCATAAATAACGTCACTAACTTAATAAATATTTATCTGTGATTTCTGTGAACAGTTTAATATTTGTCTAATCATGTTTCTGTTTTGTACAAGTGATCAAGTGATCAATTAAATAATTACACGTAAAGAACAATCTTTTACACGTTCGTACAACGTTGCGAGTCAGATACGATCTGACAACATACGTGTATAAAACACGTTATTTTAACCAAGAATAATCCGAATACTTGTAGAATGTAACAAGTATGTCAATTTAGCTAAAGAACCGGATAGAGGTTGAATTTATTATTGTATTTTTAACTTGTTTGAAGTTTAGGATGTTCGTCGTAGTTTATTGTGAGACTTCAATGCCTAGCTATGAATAATATTTGAGGCATTGGGTATAAAAACTCTATATTCAATTTATTTTTACAGAAAGAAATTAAAGTAATTTTGCCCTCTATTTCTGGATCAACAGTTATTACGCTGCTTATTCAAAACCGGTCTTATTATATCGATGGTAGAGTCAAAAATCTGATGATCAAGATACGATATAGAATAAATTGAAATCCGTCAAAGTTACTCCCCAATCAAGACTGAAACTTGTTATTTAGAGGTAGAGTTGAATTCTGATTGTGAAGTGCTCGTGTAAATTGTACAGTTGTTGTCAAAAATGTCGAGATTTCTTATCGGGTCCATTGAAGAGGTGAACCGGAGCGCGACAGGTTTGCCGACTTGTGCCATCATCGCGAGGAAAATATCTTTGTATTGGCACCGGAATATGCTGTTTGAAGTGAGACGTTTGTAAGTTAAAATAAGCACCATATTTACATCTATTAACGTGAAACTTACTGAACATGACCATACCTATCTGGCCTAGGAAAAGACAATAACGTTTTTAAACGGGAAACTTACTGAATATGACCACACATATAACTAGGTGTATTCGAGAGCATGCCTTGATATTGAGCTCCATAAAAATATAAATTTCTAAATCCACTATAGAATGTCAATTTAGGGTAGATTAATTCGCTGTCCACTGTCTGTATCTACCTAATCACCAATGTCAACATTTAATGCCATGTTTCAAGTGATTTCAAAGGCCGTTAGGTATGCTAATTTCTAATTAGTTGTATGTCAACAAGTAAATAACAAATACAAAAAGTTTTGGCCAATAATTAATTTTATTTTTGATATTGATTTAGAAAGTGACAGCTAGAATATCAATTACAGAATTACAAGCACGTAATGTGATAATCGAATCGTTTTAATGGCGTGTTTTTCAGGTATTCCGCTATTTTTTACTTTTTTTTTTTTCTTATCACGGTATTGGTTTGGTACGTATTCGTATCTTATATTGGAGTAACAGGCCAAAGAAATTATTTTTGGACTTATAAAACTGTATGTACAGTCAACATTACTGCCCCAAAATATCGAATTTCCCCACTGGGTTTTACACTTTATTACTTTGGATAAAGTTAGAAAATCACTTGAGGTTTGACATTGGCAAATGTTGCGACTGCACATATTTATAATCTTTGGTGATGTCATCTCTAATCCATAAAAGGTTTTTGGAAAAGGATTACTTGGGTTGCATGATATTTTGTTGGATATTTTTGGCATTTTATCTTGTGACTTAAGAAATACCGACACGGTTCACAAATTTTACTATTTTTTTATATTTATCAGACAAATTCTGTGGTATCTGAAGTGTTTGTAATAGGGGTTATTTTGCAATAAAATGTACAATCAGACAAGCTGTCGACTGTTTATACAATAGAGTAAATAATGCCTATTAATTAATGTCATTGACTTACACCATGGTAATCTTAAACACCATTAGAATTGAATAGGCTTGAGCATTAATCGACTCTTAACCTTAAAGTCTAGCTGTTAGAGCAGAATATAGAATGTCCAAGCACATGAGTGAATGCATCAATGCACACGGGTTCCCATCGCATTACGTAACACAACCTTGGATATATTTGGCCCTAGTGTACAACCATTTACAAAATGTATTTATTTATCTTAGTCTAGCATCAATTAAATTCAGTAGTTTTTATCAACAAAATTATTTAGAACCAACCAAAAAACCGAGCATAAAATTTTGCCTAAACTGGACGTTGAACCTCTGAATCTGAGGTTAAATGTTCAACTGAATTTCCATGTCGAAAACATCTTACTAGACAGACATCATAAAGCAACCATTATTTATGTATCTTTCTGGCTCTACTAATTTACTGTTAACTCTAAACGGTTATATTTAAGGGTATTTTATCGTGAACGCTACACAAATTGGATAGAATTTTTGCGCCACCCAGCAAGTATATTTTTTTCGTAAATTGTTTTAATGGGACCAATTAAAAACGCAGAATTTTGGACCTCACTGTACCAACCTTTTGTCCAGAGGTCGCATATAAATGGCCTCGGAGAATCCCTATTTATTGGCGCTATTACTCACTTATGCTCGTGCGCATACATTCCGAAGGTTTTTGGTCAACAGCTGAAGGTAACACAAACTTGAGAAGCTTATGTATCAATATCAAGCTAAATGGCATCTAAAGTAAGTTGTAATAAGTGCGATTTTGGTGCAGAAATGTAGATTCTTACATGCTGACGACTGTTTGTAGTGTAAGCCTTTTAAGAGGTGGAATATTTACATGGGTACCTAAGGTCATCGTATTCGATTGATTGGCCACTCAGCAAGGTAATGCATCAAGAGCTTACACAGTAGAGGTAAAGTCAATTTGCCACTAACGAATTTCTTCAATGAATTTTAATATGCCATGTCGTAAGGTTTAAAATCAATTTATATTGTCGGCCGTTTGGTGTAGTGGTTCTAAAACGGACTACTCGTACTATACTGAGAGGTCCCGGGTTCGATTCCCGGCCGGGCAGAAATTGAAATGAAATGAAAAGTATATTTATGTAGTATATATCCGTTAAGATATTATAGCATCCATAACACAAGCATATTAATTGCTTACTTTGGGGTTAGATAGCGCTGTGTGAAATTGTCCAAAGATATTTTATTTATTTATACATCAAGTATGTCATTTGTCATTGTATCTAGTACAATGCAATAGCAGCTCATGAACCCCCCACACTATGTCATATCACCTTCTCACGATCATGCAGGTAATATTATTTACCTCATACATATAAAGTATATTCATTCATTGGTTCCTGTGATTCGATTTCTAAATCTGGGTTTAGTACTGCGCTGTCTCGTAAATAACAATATTATTAGTCGTTAAAGTAGTTACGAATACAGATTTACGTAATTCCTGCTATAATGATTTTTCGAACAGATGTTGGTTATATTTAAATGCTTTCGTGAAATTAACTAAATTGACAATGGGGATGTTGCCTGGGTCAAAAAGCAAGAGTTTTAATTAGTCCGTCAGTTAACTTATCAAAAAATACTCTACACGTATTTTTCACTTTTTCAAACTAATGAAAATTTAAAGAGATAAAGCGCCCCAAAGTTCATAAGAAGAGGCCCGTGACGTCAACGCTTGCTTAAAAATGCCGCACGTTGTGACGTCGTGCGCAACTTCAACGCACCATAACTATGTAATTATTTGTTAGATTGACAAATAAAATTATACGTGTCCAATATTTTTTGATATTAAACATTACGGACTAAAAAAATTTTTTTAGGCAACTAGCCTGTCAATATTGAGAGAAATACAAAAGTAAGATTTAGGCTGAGTTGCACCACCTAATTTTGACCGTAACTATAACGTTAACCGGTGTTTTTTGCATGGAGTTTGACAGATTTTTGACGTTTGTCAAATTTAAAGTAGGATGGTGCAACCCAGCCTAATGGTTAGTTTAGGTAAAGGAAACATCCTTTCAAGAACATTACGAGTATACAATTCGAATTGATATTTTTATATACGATTGTCAGACTGATAGTAAGATACGCGAATAGGTAATACTAATATATTACCTGTATTTGCGTGACGTTTTCAGTATCAGTCAATCAGTATAAATTAATTAAACTATACAACGCGAAAGTTTAAAATAAATTATTGATAGTAACCAACTACCGTCTAAAACCACTAATTCTCACAAATTCGCGCATGCGCTCTAGTTACGGCCATTAGTCGAGTGTGGTCGCAAGTGGGGCGCGTGCGCAGCTGTTCATCTTGTAGGGCCCACAGACTTATAAAAGTAGTACGCGAGTCTACTTACTGAGCACCGGTGAACGGTTGGAAAGTATTGTTCCATTATTTTAGTGGTTTTTGAGGCTCTACAGAAGTATTTGTAAGGATTTTATAGAGTCAATCCACTAACTCGCAACTGTCTGCAGTATTTTCTGCGCGTATTTATAAGTAATCTCACAGATGGGCTTAAAAATGTTTGCGCACTTCTCGATTTTTCTATATTTTATAATTAAATAACCCAATCTGTATTTCCCAAGTCTTATATGGCGGTGCTTGCCTCTACTTTTCTAAGTCTTAAAAAGCTTATGTAGTAAACTTAGGTTGTACTTCCATCAAATGTTAAGGTACTTCTATAATATAACTTTGTTCAAAACTGCAATTAATTACAGACTTAATTGCAAATTATTGCATTTTGATCAAGGCTGCATAGATTAAAAAGGTCTAGAAACTAGATGCTTCCTACACATGTCATGATTCAAACTCTGGCATTGGCCGTTGTGGAAATTCGAACTAAAGTGATATTTCACAAGTCAGTCGAGCACTAGTCACCTCTGTATGGAACCCGTCGTGCCCATATGTGGGCTAAGTCATCTGATTTCGTACGCGCTGCAAAAACATAGGTAACCACTTTTGCAACGTGTTTCTAGTGAATAGGTGGGAATTACAAGTGTGGCAACTAATTCAGAAGTTTTAAATCTATATATATAAAAATGAAACCCGTTTCGCGTTGTCACGGCATCACGTGTGAACGGCTGAACCGATTTCGATAATTCTTTTTTTTAAATGTTTGTGGAAGTCCAAGGATGGTTCTTACGGAAAAAAATATTAAGAAAATCTCTACGCTAAGGCGGTACGAAGTTCGCCGGGTCAGCTAGTACTACATAAATATTGTCATTATGTATAAAAATACCTATTTGAGAAGTCTCCTTTTGTTATACATCTTTAAACAAAAAAAAATGCGATTTCAGTTATGTAAGAGCACAATCTAGTTGCAGTTATGTGATTTGCGGTTATGAACGTCATTGTTGGTTTTCATACGTTTAAGATGCGTTTGTATTTCCTTGTCAATAAGGTTTACTTTAAGACGATAGCTTACAAAAAAAATGACATCATAGACAAAAGAAGAAGGCTCTATATAAGCTTATTCCTCTCATAACTCTACATCATTTTCCCCTTAAAAGTCAATCCAAAACCTACGTGAAAATATTTTTTCATCCTTAAGCATCTGTCAATACGAGTATTTAAAAATGTAATTGAATAGAAACTTAAAGGCTTGTGAATCGGCACCGTCTCTAATCAAGTCTCAAGCAAATGCTCGTAAACAATTCGTTTATGGAATAAAGCAGTACCTTCATTCCATTAACAGCAGCATACGAATGCTGTTTTGGAATGCATTTCACTCAGAAAGACTGTTTCGACTATCTGTATTCATAGATTGCGAATACAATGTTGGCTTTATGGAAATATCGATGGGTTTATGTGTAATGGTGTAGACATGGTCCGATATTCTATGCTACACGTGTATTAAGGGCTCAGACACTATCCTGGCGGCGCCCGATGGTATTTATGACTGTCTTACCGACTATTACTAGGATACTTCTAAGAAATAGGTACTATAATCTGCAGGGTATAAGGCTCAAGTTAGCGAGCACTTCTGAGTACCTATGTTTTTATGTTAATAACTATGTGTACTTCAATTTCTTGCCGGAATACTTCTAGACAGGATCTACGTTAAGTAACTTAAAATTCATCACTTTAAATGTCAGTATTTCTATAGATACTTATTTACTAACTCAGAGCTTAATAAAAAAAGTTACAATTGACCTCTACTAAAGACTCTCTCTAATAAAGATATAGGTATACTGTTGTAGATAAGAATCAGCAATGTTTTCATAATTATCATGGGACTTTCTACAAAATGTGGGAATAGGTATGGGTTATTTTCCACTGTCAGTAGACAATGCTTTCACACAGATAAAAACTAATTCAATTAGCTGATTAGTATAGCTAATTGCTCGATCATGAATTGAGGACATGTCGACCCCTGACTTCTTGGTATTTGACGAGTATGTTCTTTCAAGACCAAGTCACGTCTCTCCATCCATGATAAAGAGACTTTGTTAGTTTGCTTTTGAAGCAATAACCAGCTAAAGAAAATTGTATAGTGTTTCAGAAAAGTTAAGATTCAGAATTCAGATTAAATTTAAAATATTGATGAAGTTATCATCACTAAAGTGATTTAGGCTGAATTGCACCACCTAGCTTTATCGGTAACTTTAACTATAACCGGTGTTTTTATAGATGGAGTTTGAGAGATCTTTGACGTTTGTTAAAGTTAAAGTAAGATGGTGCAACCTTGATGGTCTCACAGTGCGCGTGGACGCACAGGGTCCAACGCGAACCAATCAGAGAGCTCTATTCAACGCTGTGTGTTCGATTTGCTGCGTCACTTGAGCAAGCATCCTTTGTGAATACGGTTGTTAGTTTCCACTGGCAGCAGCACGACTTTTTCTAATTTAACCAGAGCAATGGAAGATGTGACTTTGAATTATTTGTTAAATAACTGGACTTAAAATATTGGCAACCCTATGACGTGTTTAGTAAGCGACAGGCCAGCTCGATTTGGCGCGAATTTGTATGCAAATGACGTGATGTGACGCCGGTGGGCGCGAGCGGTGCGCAGACGCCGCCATTGTCTCTGACCACTACAATTTGTGTAAATACTCATCTTTATTGTGAGAACCTTATAAGGAAGGTATTTAGGTATTACTGACGCTAAAGAACTTTAAAATACTTTTACAGCTATGCCGAAAATTTGCACTTGATGAAAATGAGGACCTAAGTTTGATGACACTAAATTGTTGGATAATTATTATTAATGAATCGATCTGCATCGATAGCTAGACTCTTACACAAGCTTTAATTTGTTTTTCAAAATGAAATAGGTAACGGTACGTAGATTCAGTGCTCTACATGTTTACAAACGATATGTTGTATATCTTAGATCTAACATAGTTTTGTAATCTTTTTACTTTATTGCTTTTTGACAAAATGACTATAGCCCCGAGCAGTGTCAGACATCTTGCGGATTTGCATGCAAATGTCGCGGGTGGGCGCGAGCGCCTCTACATTGTCTCTAAATAAGTCTATTCAGTTCTTGTTTTCTTGACTTTATGGCATAAAAATCGCACGCAAAGAGCATCCTACGTGATCAGCACTCTCCAAGTTAACATTTACATTTTCACGGTTAAGGGTTTCCACCAATTCGCGCAATCTTAGTTCCTTCACAATGTTACTCTACATTTTTCTTTATTAAAATTTAATGTCTAATTATTTAACAGGCACAGCCATTTCATTTTTTATCTAGAATTTCATAGAGAATTGAATTCTAAATGTTCCCTCTTGGTTATTATTAGGTCTTAGAACGAGTTGCGTCTTAAAACCATTGCGCTAGCTAAATCTGGGCTTTCTTGAACTCACTATTTCCTTTTACTTAGGATTTATTAAGTCTTATTTCTCTCCTCTTCCTCCTATCTCTACACTACCTGATTTCACGAATTGTACCTACTTTATTATTGCAATCAAGTTTAAGCAAACCGTTTTTAACACCGAAGGAAACGTATCTACTAAAAGAAATTGCAAGAAAACTACTAAAATAACTCTTAACACACTCAGTGTTCTATCTAGACCTACGCTATGACGAAAAATCACATGTCAAATTGTTAATTTCTTTCAACAGACACAAATTATGTGGGATAATTAATAGAAGTCCAATCAACATAGATAAATAATTCCTTGAAAAACTGGCTAGTGTTTTAGCAGATAATAAACGACTAATTATATGAATTCGTACATAAAATGCACGGACCAAGATGACTCACGTTTGCATAAAATAAATACGTTCGATTGTTATTGGTGTAATAAATAATTCTTAATGATATCTTAGTATCGCAGTAACTAGTGTTAACAAGCTGCTAATAATATAAATGATTGAGTGACTGTTTATTTTTTCTTTTTACATCTGTGTAGAAACACATCTGAACAAATAAGAATAGTGGAAACTCATTACAAAAATAAATATTCGTCCGAGTTAAATTATACTGAAATGGGTGCAATTAAAGCATCTATTAGAGCAATTAATCATTTTAGAGTTTTAATTAAGAATTAAATATGTTCTTATCAAATAAATTCAAGACACATCACAGTCTGGGTACCCTTAAAATACGTGTGTAATGAGAGGTCTTCTAATAGGTTTAGATTTTATTTGTCATTATTTTATTTGTTTATAATACAAGTGAAATATAATATAGGATAGTTTCAGCATATTCTCACTTCTTTAAACATATAGAAAACAAAATTTTTAAACAATATAAGTTAGTAAACAAACGTAAAGCGAGAGCGGCGCGGGCGCATCCGCATCCTTTGATTCGTTGAACTCTATTGTAGAGTCGCTTTCGTGAAGGGAACTAACAACCGTTGTATGTTTATTATAGCACTTGTGGCTGTTCAAGAATGTTTGCGGTTGGCTGTAACTAGTAATAAGAAAGTAACTTAAAACACATTCGTCTCAATCATCGACACAACTTTCTCGATTCCCAAGACAGGTATTATAGCTTAAATGTAAACACGATACTCAATTATAATCAATCGTTCCTGGAACACAAACTCAATCAGCGACTTCCTAGATTAAACGTAAACACTATCACAGAACATCCAATCACAGGTTACATAATTTAGCTGGGTCTAAGAGACCCGTTAGAAACGTCCGGAGCCGCGAAAGTAAACATCGAGAGAGGTTTCTAGCGTAGCGTCCCTAAACGAGTAGAAGTAACAACTAACAACGTACCTTAGCACTATGAATAAAAAGAGGTATGCCGTTATGCCGGTATGCACTGTATCGTCAACACAGGTCACTAGCACGCACTATTTAACTGTATGTTTTCACGCTGCGCGAGCGCTAGCCGCGTGGTTGCGTGGACGCTAGGCGCGCGACTGTTGGGAAGCGACTGGTTGCCGAGATTTCTCCCCGTAAACATCGAAAGCAAGCCTCCGAGCCTTTCTTCGAACGACGCCCTTACTATTGAAACCCACGGCTGTGGATTTGGGTTATTGATTTATCTGTATCATAGCTTGAACAAGACGAAAAAGAGCATATGAATGTGTTATAAATTGAATAATAGAGATGATATCTATTATATAAAAGAAAGTCGTGTTAGTTACTCCACTTATAACTCAAGAACGGCTGAACCGATTTAGCTGAAAATTGTCAGGGAGGTAGTTTAGAGCCAGGAGAAGGACATAGGATACTTTTTATCCCGTTATTGATTGCCATTAAGGCGGAACAAAGTTCGCCGGGTCAGCTAGTGAATAATAAAATCATTTGAATTCGAGGCGATAATGTACTATCATTTTTGTACTTAGCTACTTGCTATTTTCAGGGAGAAAAGAAGTACGAGTATTTACCTCTTTAAGAACTCTTCTATAAGGTAAAATACCACGTGAGTAGTACAAATAATTCCAAATACATATTTTTAAATCCTTATGTCTTTAGCAATTTTTTACATAGTTACTTGACCTTCTTTGCTTGCAGAACTGGTTTCAAAATCCGCTTTTAAACTTAAATCCAATACATAAATACCAAAAATTGTGTGCTTCCTTTATTGTCCAACATTTGCCTAAACAGTCAACTAACACCGCCGACCTACTCCGATCCGATCCGATTTTTTTAATGATTAGTAATTTGTTATTATATGCTTGTGTCACGCACGAGTGAGCTCACCACAATACTCGAGCGGCGGTGGAGACCGAACCCGCGTTCCCTGGATCATGAGTCAGCCAGTCCGACCCCTTCAGCGTTCGGCTATCGTGGCTTCATTCGAGACGTGAAGTGAGAACGAGGCGAGTTACTTTCCAATGCTACACAGTGGTAGGGGCCCTGCTGGAGGCTTTCATTTGACTCACATAGATGACGCGGAGCAGGACGCGTTTATCGGTCAAGGTGCGCAAGGCTGATCGCCGGGCCGGCATTCGGGGAATTTCACCCTTCGTAATAATCACTATACTTCACTATAGTTAGTATTGGTATTGTACAATCAAAAGTTGTAGTTTTATCACGTAGGTTTGATTAAAGAAATTATCTTATAGTAGCTTATGCCTACCGCTTAAATAGGCCTATGCATATGAGAAGGAACCTAAGGCTTTAAAAGGCGTGTATAAAAATCTTAGTATTTTACGCCCTAGGCTTTAAATAGGTGAATTTATGAATAGGCACTAGCCTAATAATGTACTTACCTACCTACCTACCTAAGGCTTATTATAGAAATTTTTTTTCCTAAGGTGCAATGGTTACAAAAATTACACTATAAACAAACTCTGTCACCAAACCGCTATATAAGACGCTCTACCTAAGTATTTCACTTTTTATTACGTCACTATTTTTTTAAAATCAACTGAGTAAAATTTAAGGATCTCAAATTTTCTAGCAAAACCTAAATGTATTGAAGAGTGATTTCAGGTTTGTATGAACCTGAAATCACGATTCAGTCTCAAGCATACTCGTAGATTGAGGCTAGGTGCTTTAATTTAATTATGCTAATTACAGAACAGAATGACTAAGATTGAATCTAATTTTGAACATAGTTTTGTACTACGGATCTAAGCTGCAATTTATGCAATACCAAGCCTGTATGGCCGGCGTTGCCTTCGGGGATTTGGTTCCATACATTATATGCAAATGAGCCTCACGATATGAGAGTTACGACACAGCGAAGAGCTACAATGAGTAATGCTGAGTTCACCAATGTCCAAGTAAGGTTCTATTTAGGACAACGGATTTATTAAGTAACCAGTAATACTTTGAAAGAAATATATTTTATTTAGAAGCAAATTTCTGTAGCCCACATTTTTCTGCAAATCTTTGAAAAAGAGGCTAACGATAATACCTAACTGAGTTTCTTGCGCTGCTTCTTCACAGCACTAGCCCTTTATTGTCCCGAAGCATTTAAATGTTAGAATTAAAATGATAGTGGGACGTGTATGGGCATTTTTAAAAGCCTTGTTGAAAAAAAAACATGAAAGACCTTCTCATATACCTACGTTAGTTAGATTTTAGAACAACAGAAAAAGATACTACCGACTTAGTATGACACACTGTCGACTGTACAGAAGTTTTAAGTGTTATTTTTCACACAAGTGAAAGCGATTACCCAATATTATGACAGAAAGTCGTCATCGATTTTGCATATGAGTTACCAGAGTATTGAGTTAACACCGAAAATATGAAGGTAACATATTCACAACTGTTTTGAATTTACATTCTTATTGGCATGTGCTCTGTAACAAACTAATTCTTATTATTAGTATGTACCTACTATAGGTAGGCCTCTCCCTCCCTTTAGAAATTGTGATACATAGCTACTTAGGTTGATATTTCTTTGATCGTAAAAACCTACAATAATTTCAATCATGTCAATATTAGACCATTGATCAACACTTTCATTGAGCGCAGCACGATGTTTGTTTGTTTAGGAATTCTCCGAAAACCACAAATCGGCAAATATTTTGCCAACTGAACATTTCTGAATCATTTACAAACACATTTTTGTTGATAAACTGTCAAAATTCTTTGTCTTCATAGAAACTGAAAGTAGGCAAAAAGATCATGCGATTTTTATAGGTGATCAATTTCACGTAACAGACGAAAACTGATGTTTTCAAAGTGGTATTAACCCATATATGCCCAAAATTATTTAAATCTCTGATTTTTATGTAATTTGGCATATTATTTGCAGTTTTTAGGGTTCCGTACCTCAAAAGGAAAAAACGGAACCCTTATAGGATCACTTTGTTGTCCGTCTGTCCGTCCGTCTGTCAAGACCCTTTTTCGCAGGAACGCGTGGAGGTATGAAGCTGAAATTTATATCAATTACTCAGGTCTACTGTCCCTTGAAGCTGTGAAAAAATCTAACTTCTAAGCCAACGCAATCAAAAGATACAGCCGTTTATGCCGCAAATTTTCGACACTTGCAAGGGAATCAAAACCTACAGGGTGCTTCCCGTGAACTCAGAATCTTGAAATTTGGTACGAAGCAACGTCTTATAGCATAGATAAAGGAAAAATTACGAAAACCATAAATTTTTAGTTACATCACATAATATATTTTTTTTTAATAATTTTAAACTTACTACCCATTTCCTCATAAACGCGTAGAGGTATTAAATTGAAATTCATACCAAATACTCAGGTCTATAATACCTTTAAGCTGTAACAAAATCAAACTTCTATGTCAACGCAATCAAAAGAAACAGCAATTTAAGCTGCATATTTTGAAACTCGCAAGTACTCGCAAGGGAATCAAAACCTAAAGGGTACTTCCAGTCGACCTAGAATCTTGAAATTTGGCATGAAGCAACGTTTTATAGCACACATAAAGGAAAAATTCCGAAAACCTTAAATTTTTAGTTTTAATAAATATAAACTTATTACTTTCTTCGTCATGAACGCGTAGAGCTATCAAGTTGAAATTCATATCAAATACTTAGATCTAATTGCCTTTAACCCGTGAAAAAAAAATAATTCTAAGTCAACGCAAAAACGCAAAACGCAAAAGTACAACCATTGATACCGCATATTTTGAAACTCGCAACTACACGCAAGGGAATTAAAACCTAAAGACCACTTCGCGTTGACATAGAATCTCGAAATTTGGTAAGAAGCAATAGCTTACAGCACAGGTAACAGAAAAATTCCGAAAAGCTTAAAATTTTGAGTAGTTATACCACCAAAAAAATTGTGATTGTAAATATAATTTTAGTTACAGCAATAACAAACGATAAAGAGATCTTTGTCTTAAATTTATGCTCCTCCATCTTTCCCCGTTGTAATGTTATGAATTTCATTTTGCAATAAAAATACCATAGTTATGACTCGATTGTCGTAATGAACGAACTTTGTAAACCTTGCAGGTTTGTACGGAACCCTCGGTGCGCGAGTCCGACTCGCACTTGGCCGGTTTTTTTTTATACTTAGGCATCGCAATAGAACTTGTACCATTTGGTTGTTTTGTTGTTATATGGGTTAAATGGACGACCATAATGGCGATTAACAAAATTAAATATTTATATAACCCATCGCGATAACCCGAAGATTCGCGCTATCGCGATGCGTGTGGCCCAGGAATACAAAGTAGGTAAAATCACATAATATCATAAAAAATTTCGCCAACGTCCATACCACGTTGAAAACACCGGTTCTCGTCCGATCACCGAAGTTAAGCAACGTCGGGCGCGGTCAGTACTTGGATGGGTGACCGCCTGGGAACACCGCGTGATGTTGGCTTTTTGCATTTTTTTGTTTATTAAAAATTTGAATGTGTCATGTTCACAAAAAAATTATATGAACTAAGTTTGCAAGATTTTACTAAGTATTTTATTTTACTTTCTGTCTTTGGAAACTTCTGTCAATAAATTCATAAACATATCGCACCTATATACGGTGCAATAACGTCACTTATGCAATTTTTTCAAAACTTAACTGAATCAAAGTAAACCAAGTAAAGAGGTAGATTGGAGTATTTTTTCATAATCAGTTAAGTTTTGAAAAAAAAATGCATAAGTGACGTTATTGCACCGTAGGTGCGATATTATTATCACTACTTTCTATACAGGGTGTTATGTAAATGGGTGTCGGCTCATATACCCATTTACCTAACACCCTGTATTTTTTTGCAGTTATTATTGTGTGAAGTTAAAAGTAACATAAATAAAAGACAGTTTACATAATAAATATTATTTATTCAGAGACTCCATTCAATTTATAAACATTACAATTATTATGGAATGGACATTCAACTCATGATTTCAAAGCGACTTAAACAGGAACATACGCAGTCGGTTATAATAAACTTTAACATTAGTCAATATGTTATACACATAATAATTTTCAATACATTCATAGTAAGTAGGCAGAAACATTATTGTCCCCTGTTGGGTACAAAGGCACTTAATTTCTTAAAAAAATACTTAAGTTTCCCACACGTCTGCAAGTTATTCAGTCTGAAATAAAAAAAAAAAATTGTTAATAAAATTTGGGTACCCACTCCCTGATTTTCAAGTGATCCCTATGAAAACCAAATCCCTGTTTTGTGTTACCATAGGGGTCACTTAAAATTAGGGATTGATGGTGAAAACGGGCATAAGTGTGTCAAGTCTCTGACCAGTGTGTGTTACCGGTGATGAAATACGGATCTGAGATGTGGCCGCTTACTATGGGCCTCTTAAGAAGGCTCAAGGTCGCCCAAAGGGCGGTGGAGCGTGCTATGCCCGGAGTTTCCCTGCGTCAACCATGGAAACAAAAGACCGGTCGTTATGGAAATGCTCCTTTGTGCAGCAGTGGACATCATAAGGCCTTTGTGCAGCAGTGGACATCATTTGGCTGAAATTAACGAACAAACCCACCAGGTAAAGGTGTGTTTGGGTGCCCAATGCCCGCCATACGAGTAACTAATCGCACTTGTTTGTGAAAACTATAAAGAATGTGAATATTCTATATTTTATGGCCAACTGCCTTCTGATGTCTAGAGTCATAAATTAGTATCACCTACATGCTCTACTTTCTTTATTTAAATTATTCAAATGCGCCGGTGCGAAGCAAAAAACCATGTACATTTTTTTTTGTTACCTTTATTGGTTTGGATTCGATGTTTCCCTGATCATTGGGGAAGAAATAGCTCTTCTTCTTCTTTACGTATGTGGCGTCAAGGTGATTTCTGTAAAATAAAATAGAACATTTAATATACAACTGATATTTTGGCTAAATGATAAATCGTCAAAAAATATACACTAGCGATGAGATTTATTTATTTCGTAAATTGTAAAATAACTGGATAAAATAAAAACAAATAAAGTTTAGGGAAGCAACTCTGTGGGAACACCTACGGCATAATTCTGCATAGCATTGGGTTTCGACTAAAATACTATGGATTATATTTTTCCACTATCTATGTCTTATCTTTAGACTATAAATAATAACTTAATTATGAATCAAGTTAAAATAGAGTGAGTCAGAAGTTTGTTATTATTAAATTTGTTTCTCTGGATCTTAAAATGATAATATTATTATTATGATAATGACAATATTGCTATCAAAATTGTTTATATGACTTTACTAACACTCTACTGTGATGTGATGAAATACTCTCTAGTACAATCTACTTCACAATTCAAAATTGTACTAGAGCTACATCATTGAAACCTTTGGACATACAAAGTACACTAATACAGTTTCTAAATAGTTACGCCCTAGGAATATGGATGATATCTAGTATAATTTTATATATGTTTTTATCTGAAATGTCCTAATATGCTACTAGCAGCTTTGCAGAACTATGCACTTACTGTTTGGCGACGACTGAGGCCTCTTAAATATGTTCCAGATTCCCGATATATTTTTATAGAACGAGTATGTTCTTTTGGCCCTACGAAAGGAGTGAATTGTTATAGTTCTGTATAATATAAAATATAGATTTGATTGATTTGAGTAGAATCTTTAAGGTATGTTCACAAGATTACATGACGTTTGTGATGCCCTGTAAATGCCACGATTGTATATTAATGCACTTATAAATATACGCACATAGACACCACCAAGACAACATGGCAGTGCGAATATACCTTTTTTAGATACGTACTGCAACCTATTACGTAAAAAAATATGTAATTTTAATAAACTAAGACGATGTTTGCAAAAACGCCATTTATTACATACGTTTTGGATCACCAGTAATTCAAAGAATCTTATAATTATAAAAACGTACCTATGTTTTTGCCATAAAGAACATAAACAAAAAAGTAGTAAGAGCATAGTCCGCAAAACCGGTACAACAAATCCAAACAAAAATAACCTCTTTCATTAGGTAGCTGAAGATGGTTGAAATAATGTTGTATTTTGCTGCATCGATCCCGTATTGAAATATGCTATTGGCACAGTACGTGGACATTGGAGCAACACACGTGTTGTATAGGAGTAGTGCTAGCATCCATTTTTGCGTTCGATCTGCGGGTTTCAGAGTCGGTTCTACTGGGGAACGTTTCTTGTTACGGACTGTGCGGTCAGTTTCATCATTACTGTCTTTACATGGTGATAAATTTTCGCTAGCCGCCACCGATTCCAATTCTTCTTTCAACTCTTGTGATGTTTCAAATCTATACCAGGTTTCCAATTTTTAATAAGAAAGACGCTCAATTTTACCAATTTATAAACGTGAAAAACGCTTACCGTTTGTCGAAGTACGACGGTGGCGTTGAATCTAACGACAATTCTGTGCTTGAAGGCTGTAACAAAAGATAAGTCACATTTTAGGGTTTTGTTTCTTGCTTTTCAGGAATTAAGGATTATTACACCATTTAGAAATCAAACAATAAACAATAACATACTCTTAGAGTAAGTGAATTTTGTCTCATAAACTTTGTCGTGTGTACTCTGTCGCTATAGATGTTTACTGACGTTGTTTTCCTTATCTCTTGTCTGTGTTGTATACCTTGATTTTTTAGAATCCAGCAGAGATGTAAACAAACACTTTCATACACAATTACACCATAATCACTTACGTGTTCATAATATCATACACATTATTTAACAAGCCCATGAAACCAACTTTATTTTCACGTTTATACAAGTTTGAAATCAATCTTTGAAACAAATTATTTTAGCAAAATACGTGGACGATGAAAATTTGTGACATTGTCAAATTGACTTGACGTTTAAAATCATGTGTTATCTCCATATTGTCTATGACTTGTCTCTGACACATCAGTGCCGTAACCTGTGAGTCATAGACAATAATCTGTAAATTTAATCGATATTATTTTAAGTATTCACTTATTCCGATTACTGATTAATTTTAAATAAAAAATATACGATACTTTGTTTAGTTTTCCAGCGATAACTTCGACAATATTGGAGATATAGCCTGGAACATAAAAACCCTCGCCATGTTGCGGAAAACTAATGGTACTAATTTCTTTTAATGGCAACAGTAACTAAAAACTTCATTGACATGGTCACCCTTGCATGTCAGTCTATTGCTGTCAAAGTGTAAACAAACTTTATTTGTGCGCTATTGATTTTGTGAATTAAATTGCTAAAATCTTTTTATATTCGTGAAAGAAAAGTGGTTTGCATTGTGTCAAAGTATTTGTCGAAGAGAAATACTAAGGGTTCGGACAATATTTTCATTGAATAATGTTTCCGACAAAGGTTGTCAAATTGACTGACATGTTTATCGTATAGTACAGTCCACTATGAAAATTAGCTGTGTTAAAATTGTTTCAACTACCTATTTTAAAGATTTTTGTCACTTTCTAAGTGTTGAATTTTATGGAATTGGGAAAGAAGTACCGAGTTTGAAGCGTTCATGAGCAGACATTGCAGTTGAATATTCAAGTTCTGAATTTGATTATTGATGAATAATAAAATAAATCGTACTAGCTCGATTGATGGTTTCATTTAATTTATTTAAACCAGGTTACCTATAATAATATTAATAATATTTTTTCGTTAATTTATGAAAATAACAAATTAGCCCGTAATTCTGAATCCTGATACATAAAGTTAGTCTATTAATTTAACACAGGTACGACTGTACTCAGTGTTGCACTATCAAATGCAATTGACGCGCCTCTATGCCAGGGTTTTTATGTTCCTGGTCAGGCTATAACGTAAATTTATTTTTCTACTTTTAGTGTTTACTTTTTCGGAGTCAGTTTAATTTTTAGTCGGTTTTATTTAAACGAGATTATTTTACTTTTTTATGCAATTATGCTTACGTATTGTTCCATTGTTTATTTTTAAGAAAATAAAAAACTTCTTTCAATGAGGGTTTTCGCGATTGAAAAATCCGCCAGATGGCAATACGTAGACGCGAGGTCCAAATGCTGCATGATTGGTTATTTTTGACATGACATTGACAGATATGTCAAAATCCACCAATCACGCAGCAAGCAACAGCAAGCAACAGAAGTTTAATAACTTTACGGATATCATTGATTGTTTTACTGTCCAGTGTGCTTTTTGATTACATCTGTGCATACAGTTTGTTTCCTGTTCTCGAAAATTTCATGATCAGTTTACATTCAATGTTGCGACTTTGTTGCATATTTTTAGTATTTTGACGATCACCCGGCGATGATACGCAAGTACTACAACATTTCACTTCGCGATTAACGAGAGGTTTTGTCGCATCACTAGTTCACAGACTAAAAATATTTTTATGTCAGTTGGCCATATTTGATGACATTTCTGCTGATTTCTAAAAAATTAGACTGTAGTGACGACACGACCCAACGAACCCCTTGTTAGATACCTCTGATCAAGTATCTTGTCACATCGACTGTATACAGCCGCTCCAGTGGATGTTTATATAGATCAATATAAGCACTTTATGGTGGCGAGACACTTACGTTGTTCTCCTTGTCCTCACTGTCAGAGGAGGTGCGCCTATTCTTGCACAGTCAGCCTGGCAGCGACACGAGCCGCCGCAGCCCTTGTCACTCTTCACACAGCCGCACATCTTGGTAGAGCAGCTGCCTCTACAAGTGCAGTGGATGTATAGACGTAATACTTACGTTGTTCTCCTTATCCTCACTGTCAGAGGAGGTGCGCCTATTCTTGCACAGTTCAGCCTGGCAGCGACACGAGCCGCCGCAGCCCTTGTCACTCTTCACACAGCCGCACATCTTGGTAGAGCAGCTGCCTCTACAAGTGCAGTGGATGAATAGACGTAATACTTACGTTATTCTCCTTGTCCTCACTATCAGAGGAGGTGCGCCTATTCTTGCACAGTTCAGCCTGGCAGCGACAAGATCCTCCACAGCCCTTATCACTCTTGACACAGCCGCACATCTTGGTAGAGCAGCTGCCTCTGCAAGTGCAGTGTGGAGCGCCGTCGCTGCCTCGCTTTATTGCACGCGTGGACGTGTCTGATGACGTGTCGGCGGCTGTGAAGTTCATGGTTAGGCGGGAACGCTGCGCCTGGAATAGAAAGGGAATGTCAAAGATAGGGTTATTAACCGGCATTATTTATATTAACCGGCAGACAGTGATGACTGAGTTTGTTGCGGCGCTTCTTCTCAGCACTTTCCAAATGTTGGTCTCGAAGCGCTGGTAGGGTAAAAAGATTATGAGATGTAAAGGCTCCTTAAGAGCAAACTATTTGACGATTTGTAAGTACTATTTATTAGTCTAAACAAATAAATAAATCTTGACTTTGACTTTATGATTTCGTTCGTTTCCGAGAAATGACGTCCTCTGCTGGACTAAGGATTTCAACAAAGACTGGTTCTGCGCTGTCTGCATCCAGGACTGGAGTTATCGGACCATTGAACTAGAAAGCGTATTACATTGAGTTTGCCAATAGTCACTACAGAAAACCCAAGAGTAGGTCTAGCTCTCAACTCAATCAGTGCATGAGGTAAGGTGGGAAGGGTGTTTTTGTAACATTCAACGTTAGCGAGACTTAAAATCTCCTTCAGAACTATATTATATGCTTTGTCACGTCGTAATATGTCAATGTCACCCCTCCTATGCTGCTTCCATACCTCAAACACTAGATTGAGTTAAGCGCTACCTATAGAAGCGAATTACATTAAGTTTGCCAAGTCTCCCCTAGAGAGAACCCTGAGTTAACTGCACCTCTCAGCGATTCTCGAGCAGACATGGATGGCCTGGACATTATCTTACTACATTTTAGTCAATATCCTGTACATTTATCTTTATCTACCTGTATCCTCTTAAACAGCGGCGTGGCCCTCCAGTCCGGGTCCTTATCCCGGTCTTCAAATTCATCCTCCTCCTCATCAGTAGGCTCCTTGTACTCAACCTTCTTCATGGCCTCGATGCTTTCTTTCTTAGTTCGTTTCTTCGCTTTCTTGCTCGCAGAGCGTAACTGTTCCAGCTCTTCGATTAGCTTTTTCTGTAAGTATAGAGTCAAGTTTAAATTGGCAAATCTTTATAGAGTATGTTATGTGTGTTTAAAGTCGCTAACACTGAGGTAATTTTCATTTAGGAATCACCAACACGCATACCATATAAAGCCCGGTCTGTGAGCACGTAGAATTTTGTCCAATGACCCCTAGCTACCCATCCTTATCGCTCGCGCGTAATTATATTGCTGTCGCGACTGTGCGACTGGCACCCGCAGTGAGTGTGCGAGCGCGATAGCAACATAATTACGCGCGAGCGATAAGGATGGGTAGCTTGGGGTCATTGGATAAAATTCTACGTGCTCACGGACCAGGCTTTAGCTCAAAGACGCATCTTTGGGCATCTTTGAGCTACCAACTGCTTCAAGTTACGACGATATTATGTACTACCAATGAAACTGCTTCTGCGGTTCCATGAATGTAGTAAATAGATTGTAGTTTACTATGCAGTTGTAGCTTAAACCAATCGAAAGAGAAATACAGAAGCAATAATCATATTGAGTAAGTGTTTTAGTTATCATAAAAAATACGACGATTTGTAGTCATCTACTGAATACTAAATAATTTGTTCAAACGTAAGTATTATTAATGAGATGATTATTATCATATGGATTAATACTTCAATGAATTAATCTGGAACACGGAATATGGAATGAATTTGCATATGACGGCACGCGGCATCAGAGCGTTATTAATAGTTGTCGTATCGTGCCGTCTTTAGCGAATTATAATTCAATGAAGAACATACAGTATCATACATTTTTCCTTTCATATTTGTGTACAGTCGTCAGCCAATCAGACATTTTTGTAGCAAAATAGCGTGTATTGCAATGAGATAAGATGCATCTGTGTTTAGCTTAATTTGCTGTCGTCCATACTTCGTGTTGGTCAATAAAATTTTCATTTTTATAGTCACTAGTCTTCGTAACTATTCATCAATATCATTGAATGTGTTTAATCTACTCGATCGATTCCTGCACGATACTGCATGCCCATTAAATCAGCTTATGTTTTTTGCAATTCGTGTCAGATTATATCAAGTAAGTATATAGGAAATAAAATTAATTTCGATTTCAACCGTTACATTATACAGTAGGAAGAACAAGCGTGGGACGTCCACCTACAAGGTGGACCGACGACATCGTAAAGGTAAAAATGATGATGATGATGATTGACAGTTCAACTCAAATCGATTATCTATTTCAACATTTACCTAGTTTATTTACATTTTTACGCACGAACTCAATGTTCATCATCATCATCATCATCATTTCAGCCATAGGACGTCCACTGCTGAACATAGGCCTCCCCCAATGCTTTCCATGTTGATCGATTGGCAGCGGTCTGCGTCCAGCGCTTCCCTGCTACCTTTACGATGTCGTCGGTCCACCTTGTAGGTGGACGTCCCACGTTGCGTTTTCCGGTACGCGGCCTCGTATTCCAGAACCTTTCTGCCCCATCGGCCGTCAGTTCTGCGTACTATGTGCCCTGCCCATTGCCACTTCAGCTTGCTAATCCGTCGGGCTATGTCAGCGACTTTGGTTCGTTTACGGATCTATTCGATCTCGCAAAGAAACACCAAGCATAGCCTCTCCATAGCACGCTGTGCAACTTTGAGCTTCTGTATAAGGCCTATAGTGAGAGGCCACGTTTCCGAGCCATAAGTTATCACTGGTAACACACATTGGTTGGAACTGTCAATCATATTGATGTTTTGTAAATACTAGTCATAGCCTAAAAGTAAAAAAACTGTATACGGGAATTGCACGTAAAAAAAACTGTATACGGGACTGTTCCCACCTATCATCATGCAAAAAACTGTAACTCTTATGTAGCCAGCCCAAAACCTATAGCTTGACCTCAAACAAAATCTCGACCAGTGAGTCCAAAATCCTATTCTTGAGTTTTGAGCATTGCAACCGAACCAAGAACGTTCCCAATATTCAAAAAGCATTGCAACTATCAAAATCTGATTTCATTGTTTTTTTAGTTAGATTTATCTCATCCTGTTTTAAAATTGGGTGGTTGACCTCGAATATTAATCGACGTACTTTTTAAGTTTAGAAAATGACTTCGCCAACATTAAAATTTAATTTGAAGGCGACACAAATACAAAATGGAATTTCTGTCAATAAAAAAATTAGTAACGACTTCTTATTGTTCCAATGAAGCGTTTCTAGAATTAGTTTATGTCATCTACCCAATGAGGGTTTTCGCGAATGAAAAATCCGCCAGATGGCAATACGTAGATGCGAGGTCCAAATGCTGCATGATTGGTTATTTTTGACATGACATTGACAGATATGTCGAAATCCACCAATCACGCAGCAGTCAGACCCCACATCCACGTCCCGGCATCTAGCGGATCTTTCATTCGCGAAAACCCTCAATCAAGCATCTGTCTACAACTACTACCACTAAAACTCTCTGTGCAGTGTCAGTGTGTTTAATCGCTGTACAGCGTGGCACATACATTCTCGTCTTCGAACTGCTCGAGTCGCTCCTGTTGGTAGGTAATGACGTTCTGCAGGTGCCTGCACGCTTCTGTCTTGTCGCCGCGGCCGACCACGCCCCGCTGGAGAGCTACTAGCGCTGAGATCTGAAAAGAAATTAACATAAGTAACTGCGTGATCGAATCAGTATTGAGGAGATCCCCACGAGGACTAAAGTGACTGACTAAAGCCTGGTCCGTGAGCACGTAGAATTTTGTCCAATGACCCCAAGCTACCCATCCTTATCACTCGCGCGTAAGGGGCCGTCCATATATTACGTCATTCTAAATTAGGGGGGGGGGGTTGGTCTGCGGATGACGGTAAATGGGGGGGGGGGTAATTAAGAAATGACGCTAGGATGATTGTAGGGGGGGGGGGTCTAAAATCTGAAAAAATCGATGACGTAATTTATGGACGGCCCCTAATTATATTGCTGTCGCGACCGTGCGACGCGCGCCCGCAGTGAGTGTGCAAGCGCAACAGCAACATAATTACGCGCGAGCGATAAGGATGGGTAGCTTGGGGTCATTGGACAAAATTCTACGTGCTCACGGACCAGGCTTTAGCTCGCAGAATCGCTAAAATCAAGTGGAAGTAGCCCGCCCACATGCCTCGCAGAGCTGATGGCCGCTGGGGCAGAAAAGTTTTCAAGTGGCGAACTCGAGCCGGAAGACGTAGCGTGGGCAGGCCTCCCACTAGGTCAGTGGTTCTTAACCTTTAAGTCACGAGGGACCCTTTTACCAAATTTCTGTCTTGTCAGGGACCACTTATATTTTTTTTTTCAAAATCCTATGAAAGGGGAGGTCGATTTCTCGCCCCCTGTGCGCCGTTTGCGTTATGTCGACTCGACTCAGCACGTCACATCACTTGTTTATTACGATGTCTTAGTGGACCACTTGGAATGCCTCCAGGGACCACCAGTGGTCCGCGGACCACCGGTTAAGAACCACTGCACTAGGTGGACCGACGATCTGGTGAAGGTCTCAGGACGTGCCTGGATGAGCTGGATGTGGACGGTGTAGGACCGATCTTTGTGGAAATCCTCGGGGGCGACCTTTTTCCAGCAGTGAACGTCATTTGGCTGAAATGAACAAACAAACGAAGCTACACTAGCGTCGTTTGTTCGTTCGTTCGCTATTAATTTTAATCGATAGTGCTAATGGGGCCCAAAATAAGTAATTAACCCATTATCCATCCAACATTATCCAACCATTTATCGACACATAACTTTCAGTGATAAAATCGATTACATTATCGCCAAACTAAGATCAATTTGGACTGGGTGTTTTCTATGTATAATATGTATGTATTTACAAAAAAAAAAAAGTATTTAAGTATGTTTATATCCGTTGTCTAGTACCCATAGTACAAGCTTTGCTTAGTTTGGGGCTAGCGGCGTAGTGTAAAATGTCCAAGGATATTTATTTATTATTTATTTATTTATTTAATTTCATCGATAGTATGGATCAGTTTTTGCAAAGATAGCGCATATAGTGGACAACAAATTCTACCTACTTACGGACCTACGGGTCAATTCTCTCTAGACTCTCGTCCCCACCGCTGCAACTCCTGTGCAGCCAGGATCTTAACCGTCAAAACCCCAATGAAAACCCAACCAATGAAGGTCAAGTTAATTAATTTTTTAGGACTACTGTAAAGTCGATTACCTTTTGTTCACTCTGCATCTTGACCATGGCAAGTTGTCGCTCAAACTCCGTCTTACTGCTCTCAAACTCCATTGCGAGACGGTCGTGAGCCTCTTTGATTTCTTCGTAACGTGCCTGTAAAGTGAGGATATAACAGAAATCCATACTTTTATAAACATTAAGGTATACGTAAAAACGTTATAGTCGCAACGGTCGCAGTGATACTAGGACTTCATTTTACTAGCATAGCCGCTCTACAAAAAAGTATATGACGTTACGTGATGTAGTCCAACTAAGATATTGGCTCGCCAATCTTTCAAACTAATAAGGAATTAATTGAATTGCAAACAGAAACAATTCTGAGAACATTGAGATAGTTCAGTCTCCGTTTTGATCGATTCTCAAATACTTTGAACATGTCACATGATTATGCGCATGCACTTTTGTGAATATTTTCACATCAATCAATACAAACACTTTGGTATTGATTGGTGTAAGTATTTGGTTTAGAGATACTCTAATTCATCATTACCTGGAAACCTTTCTCGCTCTGGTTCTGCATCTCGCGTTTCGCATCCACCAACAGTTCGAAGAGGCATTTCAGCGCCACTTTGGCCTCCAGCATCGATTGGATATTATCCCATTGTGTGCGCGATTTGTTTTCTGGTAAGAAAAGGAAATAAAAATGTCAAATCCTAATACTACATAGCTATAAATTGGCACAAAATAAAGTGCCTAAAGAGATGTATGATACATTTTCTTAAGTTTTACTACAGGCATGGCCCATAACGAAGTAATTTCATGTGTTAGAGGAGCTGTGTGGGAGGCGTGACACATTTTTTCATGAGTCACAGAGTTGTCATAGTTTTAAGGCGAAGCCGAAGCAGACCAAACGCGGGGCAGTAGCAGCGCTGTTTGAATGCGGGCCCGCGCTGTTATATTACTATGGCGGCCATATTAGCATGGCAGGGCGGTAGCAGTGCAGCGCAGTGCTAATATGGCCGCAGTTGCAACTGCTTTGAAACTGCAGCTGTCTTCAGTGTGCCTACTGCCGCGCTGCAACTGACCCGCGTTTGGTCTGCCGAAGCCTTTAATGTCTGAAGTAAATCTTTGCAGTCTCACTGACGTTTGACTTATGAAAAAGCACCGCACTGTACCTATATCTCTATAAAGAGTATATCATGAGTAGATGTGCTTATACCTATAGCTTTTAAAGAGAGGTTTAAGGAAAAGGCAATTCAGGTTGATCACACTTCTCTTACTGCGGGAATATTTAAATAATAAAAGGCCAAAACGTCTAATTAAAAAGGTTAAAATACAAAATAAATCTATTTTTTGTCCATACCTTGATCGGCAGTCAATATCTTCTGCTGCAAGTCGGATATCTGTGCTTTGCGTAAAGCGAGATCATCCTCCAGCTCGGCGATCTTCTTTCTGTTCGCTTCTTCGTCTGTGCTGTTTCTGAGGTTCTCAATTTGCTCGGTTATCCAGGCTCTGCGAAACAAAACATTTGTTTGATTTAACCTTAATAGTTTGACAGACATGCCATATCTGTATAATGATGATATTTCAGAACGTGAAGAACGTGTTCTTGGTAAAATAGACCAAGAACAGTGGGTCGCAATGTCAGTTTATCAACGGCTAAACAGATTTTTATGCAGTTTTCATCAACATTTGCCACTTATTATCGTTCCCGCCGCTGCAACTTGTCATTGTGTAGCCAGGATATACAGCTTGACCTCCTAAAAACACACATCGGCGAAGGCTCAAAATCTGAGCCTAGTTTAATCTTTGCTGGTGGGTAGAGCCACGATGCATCTTGGCCTCAACGTAATAATCCGGTCACTTAAAATGGTCATCGTGGGCTGACCAGTGGCGGGGCAAGACCAAAATTAGATGTGGGCAAGACAGATTTCGCGAGGCCTTGTTCTGTGGCGACCTGAAGACGGATTTTATGAAATAATAAAAAAAAACGGGTCAATGGTCTATTCATTGACAGTTTCTGATTTCTTGATTTAGTGATTATTTTTAAAGGAATATTGCGCCAAAGAATAATGTTCGTCACTTAAAACCGTGTTGTTGCTTAATTTTGAGTCTGATTATGGCTGAATTTGTTTGGAAAAAAATATATTTTTATTTTTAACTACATTGTTTAGCTGTCAAGAATTTATATTTAATAGTCAATGTTTGCATTTATTGTCGTATTGTGATATTGTCATCTCCACCTTGTATACATTTTTTCAAAATTTTTGATGCGCGAGGCCCCTTGTACCGCGAGGCCCCTTGTACCGCGAGGCCGTAGGCGATGGCCCACGTCGCCTACGCCTTACGCCGCCACTGGGGCTGACATAAAACTATTTCTTCGCAGTCGGTCATGGGTAAAGCTACTGAACACAACATACCTGTACTCCATAAGTTCTTCCAGCGACTTCTCAGCCTCAACAATGCTGAGGTGTACCTCTAATTCCTGCTCAATATACTGTTGTACCGCGCCCGCTTTTACGCTGCCTTTCGCGTTACGCTTCATAGCCGTCTGCTTTTGACGCTCGAGGGCTTCCTGATGAGAAAAAAATATTGTTTTAAAGACAGTTTGCTACATTACGTTTACTTTTGCTTTACTAGATTATTTTGGAAGAGGATAAAAATCATATAATTTTTACTTTTTTTTATTATGTACGGGTTTTATCGCAATTCGCATGTGAAACTGAAGGATAGATCATTACGATATCAACATCATCATCATCATTTCAGCAACACGATGTTCAAATCTGAACAACTCCATCATGGCCGTGGGCGATTGTGACTCTGTCTAGCTTTGGTACATACGCTCGTCGACTCCGTCTAGCTCTGATACATACGCTCATTGACTCGTCTAACTCTGGTATATACGCTCCTTGACGCCGTCTAGCTCTGATACTTACGCTCCTTGACTCCGTCTAGCTCTGATCATACGCTCGTTGACTCCGTCTACCTCTGGTACGCACTCGTCGACTTCGTCTAGCTCTGATACATGCACTCGTCGACTTCGTCTAGCTGTGATACATACACTGGTTGACCCCGTCTAACTCAGATACATATACACCCATCAACTCTGTCTAACTCTGATACACGCGCTCGTCGACTCCGTCTAGCTATAATACATACGATCGTCGACTCCATCTAGCTGTGATACATACACTCGTTGACTCCGTCTACCTCTGGTACACGCTCGTTGACCCCGTCTAGTTCTGATACATGCACTCGTCGACTCCGTCTAGCTGTGATACATACACTCGTTGACTCCGTCTAGCTGATACATACGCTCGTTGACTTCATATAGCTCTAATACATGCGCTCGTTGACTCCGTCTACCTCTGGCACACGCTCGTTGACTTCGTCTAGCTCTGGTACACACGCTCGTTGACTCCGTCTAG
The DNA here is from genome assembly GCF_004193835.3 of Ostrinia furnacalis. Classification (NCBI taxonomy): domain Eukaryota; kingdom Metazoa; phylum Arthropoda; class Insecta; order Lepidoptera; family Crambidae; genus Ostrinia; species Ostrinia furnacalis. Next base: position 84,837 of record NW_021136974.1, on the reverse strand, counting down.
CTCTGATCATACGCTCGTTGACTTCGTCTAACTCTGATACATATACACCCTTTGACCCGTCTACTCTGTCTAACTCTGATACACGCGCTCGTTGACCTCGTCTAGCTCTGATACATACACTCGTTGACTCTGTCTAGCTGTGATACATACACTGGTTGACCCCGTCTAGCTCTGATACACACGTTCGTCGACTTCGTCTAGCTCTGATACATAGCTCTTTGATACCGTTTAGCTCTGGTACATACCTTGAGCCGCTTGTTAACAGCCACGGCCTCCTCCATCTTGCGCTTGAGAACGTTCTGCTGCTTGGCGTGAAGCGACTCCATCTTGGCCATAGCAGTGGCTCGCTTGCGGTCTTCGTTGCGTAGGCGCAGCATCGCTCGCTCGTTGTCTGCTTTCCACTTGCGGAACTTCTCGCTTTCTTCGCGCATTTGCTTTATTATTTTCACCTGGTAGAAATAAGTTTTGTATTATAATCATCGACAAGTGTCTATGTCGACAAGTAACAATAGTGTCTAGACAAACCTCATGAGGATTTAAGACACTATTTAAATCAAAGATGTAATGGCTAAATAATGTAATAATAAATAAAAAGCCTTATTGAAATGACATACAGTTCAAAATTTATTGAGGACACATCAATAGAGGATAATAAATGAAGCTTGTTTTTTTAAAGCTAATAGTGTTTTTCACAAAGTTCTAAGTTATTTGTAGCATCTTTGGAAGTATTGATACATGCAGAGAACAGATTCTCACTGTACGAGTATTCTTTTCTCTATAGAATTAGGCAAGTGTTTTATCTAAAAAGTAGTAGTAGAAGTAGTAGTAGTAGAAGTAGTAGTAGTAAAAATGATCAGCATACCTTGGTGACCTTTATAATTAGGCAAGTGTATTATCTAAAAAGTAGTAGTAGTAGTATAGTCTGGTCCGTGAGCACGTAGAATTTTGTCCAATGACCCCTAGCTACCCATCCTTATCGTTCGCGCGTAATTATGTTGCTATCGAGCTCGCACACTCACTGCGGCTGCCAGTCGCACAGTCGCGACAGCAATATAATTACGCGCGAGCGATAAGGATGGGTAGCTAGGGTCATTGGACAAAATTATACGTGCTCACGGACCGGGCTTTAGTAGTAAAAATGATCAGCATACCTTGGTGACCTTCATGGCTTGGAGCTCAGCGTTGAGCGACGCGATCTTGGCTTCGTTCTTTTCCTTCATCTTGATGATGTTGGCTTGTTGCTGACACTTCTTCTTCAGATCAGTTATCTCCGCTTCCAATGCAGACACCTTTGTTCGGCGCTCCTCGTGCGATGGGTCTTTGCTCTGTAAAGAAAAATATTTCGGATATCAAGACTTTAAAAAATATATTCAGAGATAAAATGCACATCCTTAATCATAAAGAATGGATTGACAAATAAACTGACGATACGTCATCTTCATATTGTAGTTAGTCATTTTAACCCTGTAAATATTAGAATGCAAAATACTTGGTAAATCAATAAGCAGTCAAACAGGATACATACATCACATTTCATTGCCATACAAAAACTATGATTGAGCCGCGTTTAATAGTCAATTAACCAATTTCCACAAAAATTTGTTCTAGCCACAAAAAGTAGTCAATTGATCCACAAAAAATAGTCAATTAGTCCACAAAAAGTAGTCAATTGGTCCACAAAAAGTATGTCAATTGGTTATTGTGTCAACAGCCCCATTTTGCTCCAATATAAATGTGTCAGTCTTCAATTTTCATAACTAGTCTAGAGCTGTTATTTCTCTATCTGCATACTAGCGGCCGCCCGCGACTTCGTACGCGTGGACCCTGTTTTACCTCTTAGGGGTTTGGAAAATCCCGTCTTAGTGAGTACATGCGTTGTAAAAGGAACCCCCACGCAAAATTCCTAGCACTTGTAGTTTCTGAGATTTCGTGAGTCAGTCAATCAGTGAATTTCGCTTCTATAGATATAGATTTGGCTAATAATATTACCTTGGTCTGTTTCAGCTGCTGCATCAGTGCATCTTTCTCTTTCTCCAGCATGGCGATCTTTTCTTCGTTCTCGCGGAGGTTGTGGTGGCTTTCCAACATGTCCTTATTGTTGGCCAAGATAGCTTGCACTACGGACGCCTTGATGGCCATCGCGCGGTTCAACTCTTGAAGCTCTTGGTTTAGCGCCACCTATGAATTGGAGATTCAAACGTTACGACTATTGTTTCTTTTTATTTGTGTTTAACAAAGGAAAATTGAGGTAATAAAATAGAGAGTAAATTAAATATGGAGACATAGAGCGAGACAGAGAGAGAGCTATCAGAAAGAAGCAATCAAACTTTGTTAAATCTTATCACTTTAAGAGCGTTTACGTCTAGCGTGGCATGTCAAGTTTAGGTAATTTCGATGCTAGTTTTATTCACACTAAAATAATTATGACTGTGTGCGTGTTCTCACGCTCTATAGTCGAACCAAAATACTTTGATCCACCATCGTAAAAGTGTGCCAGGCTGTCAAGTGACAGCTCAAGGAAACTATAAAATCTTCAAATCTTCCAACACAGACTCCATAATTATAAATAATGGTATACATTAGTCCTAATCAATAATAAATACGTAAATTCTTTATCAAATAGTAAATTATCAAAGGTTTTTTACTATTTTGAGAATATTTTATACACCCTATGTTCAGCAGAAAAAAATTTGAATTTTTATGGTGAGAGATTTTTTGAAATCGTTTCTATTCAAAACAAACTTTTCCTGTTTACTATTCTTTTTTTTATCCGGAAAATGCATAACATTTCATACCCACCAGCTGCGGGGGCAGCTAGTGGGTTATGTGGGGTTCTTCCTACCAGAAGGTGGGTAGCCCCTACACCCACTAAAAACCTGACTGTTTCTGCCATGATCCATATGANTTTTCAAATACTCATAGAAAAAAAATTACAATGAATTATTTTAAATTTCAAAGTAAATATTTTAGATAAGATATTCTTCTATTATATTAAGCTATTTTTGTGTTGAATAAAGGAAGAATATTGGTGAAAAAATCACTTTGATTTTTGGGTATTTCACGTTCTTTTAATTTGTGATTTCTTATTGTAAAATGCTTAAATCTAAAAATTTTCTCAGATAACTATTTGCCCAAGGATCTATGCTATAGGATATAAATGTTTGTTAAATCGTTTTCACAGTATTTTTATAAAAATTTCAGCTTGTAAACTGACGCTAAAGTGGAAATTTACAAAACCTGTGTGGACTTATCTTGATAGAATTCTTAAATGCTAAACTAATCGCAATAGTTTCTCAATTAACTATTTAGACGACGAAATTGCCTAACTATTTATGCCTATAACATATTTGTAGTATTACTGGTTAATGATTGTAACGAGTTGAAAAAGTACTGTTTTTGCGCCAAACGGCGTAAACGCTCTTAATTCATTCCTGTATACCTTTACTAGTTCAGTGTACTGCTTAGGCCGTTTTGAGTGGTGGGAGCCTGATGTCCTGTAACACAGGTATTTTATACCTAGCTCAGGCATCAGTCTCACACAAACTAGTGACTGAAACTTAATGTTAATGTACCTGTACTCTGCATTATAAGTTTGTGATGGGAAAAATAAACTATTTTATTATTTTTTTATTATTAATCAGAAAAGATAAATAGAATAGGGGAAAACCAATGAATAAGATAAATAAATAAGAAATGAAAAGAATGACAGGAGCAATAATCCTGCAGAATGTAATCTTTGTTACAACAATACTGGGGGAGGTCTATTTTAAGCAATGGAGTTTGTTCTTGTGGCTGAAATGATGATTATTACCAACTTCTGTTTAAATATAATTACCATTTGTATGAAAAACTATGTAATGAGGGCTATCGTTTTTATACTTAACAGTTGGCACCCCTGGCGATTGACAGGACCTTACTCTACAGTGGCGCCATCTTGATGAGTGCAAATGCGATAGTCCTCCTACCACTTTAGCGCTCACCAGCTGGCGCCACTGTCTTCGCTACTAGCAAGTGACAGGACCTTACTCTACAGTGGCGCCAACTGGTGAGCGCTAAAACGATAGCCCCCATTTTACAAATGGCAAACTTGTTGGGTAGCGGGAAGGCGCTGGATGCAGGCCGCTACCAACCGTGCGATGTGGAAGTCATTGGGGGAGGCCTATGTTCAGCAGTGGACGTCCTGTGGCTGAAATGATGATGATGATAATGATGAAACTTGTTGGGCACCTGTTGTTTACTCAAATAAACTGTAAGACTTGCCTGTCCCATAGCTCTCTTCTCCTCTTCCAACACCGCCTGGTCTTCATTCAGCAGCACATCGTCATCAACCTTATCATGCTCGCTGTCTTCCTTCACAAACGACAGCTTAATCTCATGATCAATCAACTCTTCATTCGTTTTCAAGTTAACCGACTGCAAGTCCTCCAATCTAGTCTTGATTTCTTTCAAATAATCAACAACACTAGTCTTTTGCGATTCGTCGTCCGTCTGTTGACTAGTGTTAAGGTTTTCTATAGTCTGATTGCATTGCTCCGTCAGCTCGTTAAGTTTCCGTTCGATTTTGTCCTTTGCGGCCTCAGCCAAGAGTGCTTTTTCGCATAAGTTTGTGTTTTCTATGAGCATGTTGCTAAGGTGTTCTGTAACTTGCTTATGTTTTTTTAATAGTTCGGAGTATCTCGCTCTTTCTCTTTCCAACTCGTCTTGGAGTTGCTCGTTGTTTTGTTCACTGACTGTTGGTGCTTTGCCTAGTAATTGTAATCTTAATTCGTTCACTAAATTGTTTAGCCTGTAGAAAAAAAAATGTTGTTTAGTTGAGGAGTTTATTTACCTTTAAGTTTTCCTTAAAATGGGTTTGCATAAACAGAGCATTATTGATTTTATTTACGTCTATCTATCAAACACAGGCAACCTAAATCTAAAATCTTCTAAATAAATCTTTGTTGATCTAAAACTTAGTACAGAGAAAGAAGAATGTGCTTGGTAAATTTTCAATTGTCAGAAAACAGCAACAACAACCTTTTCTTTAGGTAGACACTAGACATTCCTAACGCAAGTTTCACTGATTTTTTTAGAACTTCAGATGATGAGGCTAGTCAACAAACTAATCTTTTGGAGCTAGTTTATTACAAAAGTAAAAAAATAAATAAAAAGATTTGTATTCCAAACTGGAATAGGGTCTTCAAGACTAAAGTAACAAGTTCAACTACAATACCTGACAATCTCAGCAGCTTTAGCATCCTGGTTGATGATGGGCTTGTTGCGTATACGTCTCGCGCGGTCCGCGTAGCGTAGCGTTGAGACCGTCTCGTCTAGATTGTAGTCCGCAGGGCTCACGCACGCCACCATTAGCGTGAGAGAGTTGCCGCCGAGACTGTCTGTGGAGTAATGTGGGAGTAATTAAACCGTCATTCGTCGAAAAGTTTATCAAAGAATTAGTAAAAAAGAGTCAATTTAGGACAGTAGAGCATAATGCTTAGTAAATATGCTCATCTAGAATATTAAAGGTAATGCTATAACTTCTTCTACATTTAATCACACTAATGTTATAAAAAGGCGAAAGTTTGTGAGCGTGTGAGTGTGTGTTTGTTACTTCTTTACGTCTAAACGGCTGGAGCGATTTTAATCAAATCTGGTATGAAGTTAGTTGACATTATGGACTAACGCATAGGCTACGTTTTACCGCGGGTAACACCGCGGGGCACAGCTAGTTAAACACATAAAAGAACAGCTTCTTCGCGCGATTTCATTTCTACATAGATCTTGATGCGTAAGTTAACTTTTGTATAGGAGTGTAATAAAGTGAGAAAAAAAATCATCAACAAACAAAAAAAGAGGTTACAACTTACCCTGCAATAATCTGGTCAGCTTGCTGTCTCTGTAGCTAATAAAACTCCTATTAGTCCCGTCGCCCAATGCTGAGATGACGTTGCCAAGTGCCAGAAGACCTTGGTTGATCTTCACTCCCTCCTTGAGCCGTTCGCCGCTGGCTTTCGTCTTCTTTATACGCTCTGAGCCAGCCAAGTCTACTAAGTGGAACTTGGATGTGGTTGCTATGTTTCTGTGAAAGGGTTTTCTTTCATAATAAAACACTGGAATGTTGACTTTGAAAAACACTAGTGGATCTCAATATCTCTTTTTAAGTTTTGACTGCATTTAGGTAGGTATGTCAGTCCACAAATAGGGATTTTGTTTTCTCAAAGGATTACTATCAAATAGCAACTTTACTTTTTCATCATCATTTTAACCATCGCACGTCGCGTCCACTGCTGAACATAGGCCTACCCCAATGGCCGGTTGGTGGCGACTTGCATCCAGTACCTTCCCTTTACTTTTTATTGCCCAATATTTTTAAAACATATCAGTTTTCTGTTACTTTTGTCTGAATTTGAAGAGCAATACCATAGAGTCAGACCTTGTAAACCACTGTCGAACCTAGAACTACAGACTCACTCCTTAGCCAATAAAGTAGCTACATGGAAAAAATCAAGTAATATAAGTTATTTTTATTTGCTTCAGTCACATACTTATCAGTCCGACTCTCTTTCGCGATGACGATGGTGAAGACCGCGTGGCTTCGGCTGGAAGCTTGGTTCATGGCGGTGGAACCAGTGACCCGCCCAATGGATCCCCTTTCCAAAACCGTCATCGTCTCCATCGTTGAGGTTACTGGCAGTTCTGTTATACCTGTAAGGAAAACCAGTCATGGATAATTTCACCGTCCTCTTTCTATCCACTACAACTCCTGAATAGCCAGGAAACAAATTGGCCTCTAAGAATCTACAGTAGAATCCCGATTATCCGGATCAATTAAAACCAGGGGTGTTCCGGATAATCGAAAATCCGGATAATCGATTTCAAAGTAAAATCAAACAATAATTAACTTTCTACAATAGAAGGGGTTTTCAATGCATCATTTTATAGTCTAAAAAACGAAATATTATTGGACCATTGGTCATCCATTTCTTTTAACAACGGTAATTAGAAACCGTGAAGAATCGAAGTCTGGATAATCGAGATTCTACTGTATCAGTAATGTATAGCAGAGTGTTTTATGTTTTAAAATAGTTCCACAAAATGCCAAAGAATATTATGTTTCTTGTATGAGGGACCAAGTTTTTTTGATAAATTTACATCTGGTCAACAATTTATCAAACAGCTTTGAATATGGTTAGAATAGATAATTTAATTCCTGATACAGAACCAAAAAAATAAAGATAGTCATTTTCACAACTTACTACTAAAAGTGATCTTACACAAATATTATGATCTATGCTATATTTTAATTGTTCTACTTTTATTTACCTGGCAAAATAACACCCTTGTTTATATCTTCCCTGATTTCAATGATGCTGTGCCCCCTTTCCTTCCCCGACAGCAAGTCATAGCACTGTTCCTGGTATAGCTCCATGAAGGACACGCTGACTTTGAACACAAACTTGTCTTCATGTGTCTCGATGAAGTCAAATATGTCTGCTACAGCCTGTGGTATGACACCTGAAAGATATTAAGTAAAAACTCTCAACTTAAAGTTTTTACTCTTCAAAGAAATAAATATAAAAACTGGAAAAATAATCAGAAAATCTCAGTTTTTAGGTTTGGATAAAGTTTGGTTTGTTCGAAAGTTTGGTAAAAACTAAAAAGTGTTTTAAAAGCCTACATGCAAAAATAAAATGAACTTTATGAATTTTTTTTATTCATTTAAACACCAATGAGGACTAGGTGTAGTCTTACCCTCAATCTAAAACATTTTACAATAAATAAACCTCTATGCTACAGTAAAACATAATGGCTAAATAAATTAATTCTAATTTGCTTTATCAGCAAATTATATCAAAATGTTGGTTTTATCCTAAAATGAAATTAGTTACTGAACAAAAATACATAACGAACACATACCAAGTTTAGTTGAATCGCCATCAGAGCCCGAATAATTTGTGCCCATGGTATAAGTCTTCCCAGAGCCAGTCTGGCCATACGCTAATATAGTCACATTGTAACCTGAAAGAAGGTATCAAATTAAAAATTTATAAGGAAAAAAGTGAATAAAAATCATGCAAACTGAATATATTTAGTTAATATTATGTTCCGCATGATTTTAATTAAAAGGGCAAATAATCAAGTAAGATAACGAATACTAGAAATATTTCTCCCTCCATAGTAGAAAGAAGAAACTTTAATTTTCTTTGTACTCTTACATACACAATTTATTTTCTATTGCACAGAAACTGAGCAAAGTTAAAACTTTGTAGGAACAATTATTTCCTTTATCTTGAATAAATATGGGTTTTTTAAGTAGAAATGAGCCAGTAAATACCTTGAAATAACTTCGATATCAGGCCTTTCACTGCTGTATCATAAAACTCCTGCTGTGTAATGTGCTGAGCAAAAACATAGTTGTATGTAAACGCTAGGTCTTTTATCTGCACTTGGGGCTGCCCAGGCACAACGTCAATGCATTCATCGCAGCCCCTTTCCACCTCCAATTGCATCAACGGTCTAATCCTTAGGGCGACCTGCACCGTATCAATAGTTCCCTTACTGTCCCCGTCCACCATTTTCAGTAGATTATTGGACTCTTACTAAGAAAATACAGTCTATTTCAAGTTAAAACAGTTTTCATTGCTTTTATTCGCGCCGATGATCAGGGAATTGTCAAGTTGTGTCCCTTCCTTGACAGTTTCCGGCCAGTAAAGTTTAAGGCTGCAAAAAGTTTTGATGATTATTTAACTTTACGATACAGCCAGGATGCAGAATATCTCTTAGAAACCTTGTATTCAAAGAATATTGTGTAGAATGCGAAAGTTCAAAAGGAAAATAGGATCTTTCTTGAAATGCTTTTAGCGTTAACACGTTTCCTAGTAAAAGGCACACATTATTAGGTATTCACTCAATCGCTAAAGATAAATAGGTAAACTAACAGACACAGTATTTCAACAAAAACTATAAAATTCTTCAATGCATCAGTCGGTAAACGGTTAAACTCAACGACACTTTTGAATTTAATTCGAGCGAATGTCAAATGTTTTTACGGAAAACTGAAATTAAACCCTAACGCGTTTACATAGAGCATAAATTTGTGCAACAGATTTAACAGTTTGGTTAAATTTTTGTGAACTTCATTTTCCGTTCGGATACACATTATAATAACGTATTACGTTACCGGTTTCCTACCTTCGAGCTTTTGAAGGAGACGGCTTACAAAGTTGCACAAACTAGTTTGATTACTTAATTTGCAATCACTTTGCAGTATTCGGATTCGGTCATGCATAAACAGTGATATAGTCATATTCATTTAATCCATAAACAATCATTTATCGTATTAGAAATTTAAAAAACGAACTCACTCATTAAACCACCGCGGCACCGCGGCCACCATGTACCGTGTAAGTACGCCATTGGGCACGTGGGCCGTATCAAAACACTTGCACAAAAAGACTTTCAGAAAGATATCCCCCCTAGACCCTGGTTTTTCAAACACAAATATTTACCAAAAAGCTCTGTTTCAATTATATGTCGGTTGCGAATTGGTCATGCGTGTACCCCGGTTCACCTTGCGAAGATGCACATAAAGGATAGTTCCTTATGCGAATGTGGCTTAGACGAAGGCACAACTAATCACATTTTCTTTAACTGCCCAAAAGTAGGTTCCTCTTTATTCGATCTCCTTCCTGAAAGCGTCCCTCGCCCTATTAATATTATATGTATAGTAAACTCTATGGACCCCCCGCTTTTAAAACTTTTATCAAAATTTATCCAATCCCGCAAAATTCGTTTGTAGATAATCAAAATTATTTTTCCTCTCCCAATCCTTTATCCTACCTACCCTGTTTTTTCCCTTACATTTTAATTTCTATATTATGTATTTATTTGTGTTGTCTCATTTTGTGTTGTCTTTTTTGTTTTAGGTACTCACACAAATAATTTTGCTTTTAATTAGAAATGTAAATACTTTTGTTTTTTGTAAACCCTGTTACACTCTGTCAAAGCTGTTTACGTGACATTGGCGAAATCATGGTTCTCAATACCAAGTCGTTGCCAAAATAAAAGAAGAAGAAGAAGAAGAAGAAGACTTGAGCTTGAGCGCGAATATTGCTCAAATTGGACGTTTGCGCAAAAGACATGCATGAGTGGGAAAGACACGTGTGCGAAAATATTTTTCGCGTATCATTCGCGAAAACTTTGATGTACCTATAGTCTGTGGCATCATAGTTCTTGAAGGACTGAAGCAATTTTGATTTTGTTATCTAGCTTTTTTTTTGTTATACCTACTCGTATCTCGAAAACTGTGCGTCTGATTGTGAAACCGTTCACCAACAATCGATTGATCAATGAACTACCACCAACAGGATATTTAACCCATTAACTTTTTGCTCAAAAAGTCATAGTCATAGTCATTTATTCCATAAACATTAACATTATCGTATTGGAAATATTATAAAAAACATGAAAGATCACTTTACCCATGAAGCGTTCGCCAAGAGAACGACGCTCCAATGAACGTTTGACCAACAAAATCTTTAGGCATCTTACTTTTCGCCCAAATGACATTTGACCCATGAAATGTTCGCCAGTCAGTTGTGGCGTAGCATAGGTTGGCGGTTGGCACCCGGGGCGGCACCCCCCCCCCCCCATCATAATATAAATATAAAATTATAGCCTAAGGCACCCCAGAATGGTCATGACATCACGACCGTCCTTGCCATGCAGATGCGCCAATGAGTACTAATCTGCGCGACTTTTGTCACCCCCTGATGCTTGGCACCCGGGGCGGACCGCCCCGGCTGTCAAATGTAGCTAGCGCAAAATTAACATCAAATTCGCCCCTTTTAAATCGCCCATCCCATTCAAATACTACATGAAAAAGAAATTTAAACTTATTTTAAACATTTTACTGTATAGGGTGTGTTTTGTAAAACAACTGCAACGTCCATCTCAGGGGTGTTATTTATACGACACCTATGCCAAAAAAAATATTTTTTTAAATATTTTTCTTGTTCCTTCCATGTGTACTACTACCACCCGATGGGCATTGTTTTACACAACCACACCTTGTATTATGTGGAAAAAGCAAAAAAAAAGCGCTGCTCGCTAGAAACGTTCAACGGATAGACTAACTAGGAAATTCAATATTACAATTTTACAATATTCAGTCTTTTTTCGGGATCAACTCGCAATCACGAAAAAAACAATAAAATTCCAAGTTAATTTTCTCGAAAATAATTAAATTTCGTTGAATATAAAGTTATAAATCCGTTGTCTAGTACCCATAGTACAAGCTTTGCTTAGTTTGGGACTAACGGCGCAGTGTAAAATGTTCAAGGATATTTATTTATTTATTTATTAAGGTATAATTAATTAGTTTCCTATAATTTCAGACATCGCTAGTATGGCCGTTCAGAAACCCTGTAGAAGGGTATTTCGCCAAAAATGGTCAATTTTGCCTAATTTCCTTGGTACGAAATATATTTTTGTTTTTGACTATTTTTAGTTTCTCATTGTATTAAGTAGCAAAAACTAAGCTAATATATCTAAAAGGGGTGTCATAATTCGTTTTAGAAACAAAGTTATAAGGTCATGAATTTTTGGTAGCCAAGGAAATTATTATAAATATTTTTTTCTCTAAGTTTTCTTCTGTGGATTGCTTTTTTTTTTGTTCGACCCATTTCTTTGTACCTTCGCAAGCAAACATACCAATGAATATTGTATCATTGCGAGCTTTTTACACAACTAAGGAAGATAAATTCAGTAGATTGAGTTAAGAGTTAAAAACAAGTTGTTCTATATCTATTCTGATACCCATTTCTTAAAATGTAAATTTTAAACTTATTCCAATAAAGGAATACTCAAAATTTGACTTTACGCCGAATTAAAAATGGTCTTTTATAATTTCCTAGGCCATTTTATGCCACGGAAAACAAGGAAATTAGGGCCAAAGAAATTAGATTTATGCCTAAAAGACACCACAGACTTTCTAGCAAAAATTTTGAATCTTGCATCAAAGATAGGAAGGTGAATATTTTTTTCAAACATTTGCAATTAATAGCGATATTGTCAAAATAAAGAAATCTGAGATAAGTCAACCCGAAATAAAGATAAGTTTTTTTAAAGCCTACTAGGTCATGAAATTGAAAAAAAGTTACAAAATTATTGATAACTTCTAAACTACGAAAAAGCCGCGGGCAAAAGCGTGTAATATTATAATATTATCATTATGTACTAATGAATTCCACTACTTTATATAAAGATATTAACGAAACACTCTAGATATTCAACTTTGTACTCATTTCGATACGGACCATATGAACATATAATGTACACAGCATTCACCAGTACATTTTCCAAGTCGATCATTAAATTCAAGCAAACCGCTATTACTGTATTCGCCATACATCCTTCAGATCAGCGCACAACGCTGCAATGCACTATTGCTGTATGATTACTTTTGCACTTTTTACCGGAATAAAACCACAATGGACTCTTACGAAACCGACTTTCAATGTATGAAGCGGCAATATGTATTTCTACCTTTTTTAAGGTATATTCTAAGCACTATAACCTTATGCACATTATATGTTACTCCAGAAAAAATAACGCATCGTTTGATATACAAACCATTTGGATACGCCTCGTAGTTTAGTTATTATTCAAAAATTTCACTAAATCTCTTCTCCTGTAAAATTGTGTTTTGTCGATTGCGGCTTTATTCCAGGCACCCATCGAAATAAAACTTTTGATTAACTTTCCCATAAAAATACTTTTATTCATATAAATATAAAAAAACATGTGTTCGCCTGCCTGGACACAGAAAAATTACTGTTTCGGCGAAATACCCAGAATATTCTATAAGTTTGTTTGGTACCTATAATTTTTTTTCGTCTTTATATTGTCGATAAATAAACAAGGGTTTATAATTAATGAATACAGAAATTAATTTTTAACCAACCTTTTCAGATTCAATTTTTTACAAAGCGAGTAATACCGATATTTTACCGTTATTAAATATAAAATAACAGAATATTTTTGAAGAGAATCCGATTTTTTCTCACCACAGATTAGGCAATAATGTCAAATGTCAATGTCAAACGTCAAAAAAACGAGCGAAAATGTTTTGTGTTGTGCGCAGATAATTTTAGTAATTTGGTATTTTCTCGATAATTGTCAGTTAAAATCGTCTTTGCGGATAAATACATTGTGCATATAGGTTTTATTATTGTGTGAAGTACTGTTATTGGTTATGTTCAAAAAGCAAGATTTGTTTTTCAAGTAGCGTCATGCCGCCTAAAACTAGAGCGCGGACAACGAAATCTTCGAAAGAAAACATCGGTGTTGTAGAGAAATCCAAGCCGAAGACTTCTAATAAAAGTGCAAAACCTCGTAAAGCTTTGGCTGACAAAACAAACTCTGCTTCAGACGACAATGATGACGTACCAAAAAAGACCACCAAGAAGGCAGTCACTAAAGCAATTGAAATTGCAGATGAAAACACACAGAGACCCCGTCGTGAGAGACGTCTCCCCAATAGGTTTGTCGAAAATCAAGTGTTGATTAGTCTATCAAACAGTAAGGAGTCAGAAGAACCAAAATCTGTTGTTAACAAAAGCAAGACTCCAAACAAAAACGATACCTCAATAGTTTCACCGTTTAAAACACCTCAGAAAGATGCTGACAATAGCTTGTTAGCCCCTCGTCCTAAAAGGATTTGCCGCTTGCCATCTAAGTTTGATGATCATTCTGTGAGCCCCAACAAGTTCATACCTGTAGGATGTCATGCCAGTACTCCAATATTGCCTAATAAAGGTAAACCTGACAGCAAAGTTATTCAGAAACCAGCCGCACAAAACCTAACCTCAAAGTCTTACCCGAAGTCTACCTCTCAAAATATAGCTAAGCAACCTAGAATACCTCTTAAGAAAAACCCAGAAAAAACATCAGACACAAATAACAATGCCAAGCAAAGGTTATTAAAGTCTAAAGCCCCAGTAAATAAATCTCAATCTCCTGAGAAATTGCCTGTAAAAACAGCTGGTCAGAAACTGTTGGAGAAAAGCTTTTCATTCAGGGTTCTTGATGATAAAAAGAAGAAGTCATCATTGAAAAGGGACAGTGGTCATCTTGATGTTTATGAGTTCACATTCGACCCTAACGAGGAACCACCACCACAGAAGAAAAAACGAAAGAGGACAGTCAAGAAGAAACCTGCCAAGCCAAAAACAGTTGTATTCAAAAATAATTATGATCAAAATGTCAACAAAGCTTTGGCAGCCTTGAAGAACATAGTGGCTAGTAACACAAAGCAATTTCTAACAAAATCTGCAACAGCTTTGCAAAATCAAGCAAAAATTGCATATAAACCTCAAATAACTGTAACAGACACAGTTAAACAGTCAGAATCTAAGAAGGTAACAGAAGAGATACAAAATGTAACTGACATCAATCATGTCTCAGTAGGAATCGAAGATATTGCTGCTGATATTGAGCCTTTGCCTGACCACTTTGAAGTCAATTATTCGCCAGTAACGTCACCTAATCGTCCTAAGTCTCCAGTACAAAGTACCACTCAGGATCACAGCATTAACAGGACTGACAATGATCCTCTAAAACTTCAAGAAGATTTTAGTTTCTTCGATGAGCCTCCTGTAGCAAGTAGTAGCATGAATATGTCAGTAAGAAGGCCCCATGCTAGCCCCTGGAGGGTACAGTTTGAGCAGTTGCCCATAAGGTGGCAAGCGAACACTTACGTCAAGCCAAACATGACACCTGCCGTTGAATGTTCATTCATCAATATTGAAGATAACAAAAAGAAGCATGTGTACACCAATATGGTGCCTGAGGATGATGAAGTGTTGCCTGAAATTGTTGATAACAATCAACCTAATCTGAAACAAACCAGCATAATTTCTTTCATAAAAGAAATGGCAGAGAAAAGTGCCAGTAAAAGGAAAAGAGCTAGGTCTGTGACACCAACTAAAGCTAATTCTTTGTTTGAGGATGTTTCACATATGGGTGGTCATGGAAACAAAGATACTGCATACCATACTCCCAGAAAAACTCCTCGAAAAGAAGCACCTGAAATTTCACCTGCTCAAGAGAGTGCTGAAAAGAATGAGTCAAATAGTAGCAAATCATCAAATAATGAATATAAAGAAAACTCCAGTGAAGGTAAAAGCAGTAAAAAGAATACTCCTGGGAAGTCTAAGAAAGACAAAAGCCAGGATGGTACATTCTTTGGATTTGATGACAGTGAAGATCAGGAGAATATGTCACCAGTCAAGATAGATAACCCCAGAGTTAGAGCCTTGAGGCCTCGTGCTAGAGCTGTGCTGCAAGAAATAAATGCTCAGACTGGGCCTTGTAGAGCAAATATTCCCCTCGCTGCGAAGACTAAAGTAGCTGCCAGTTCAGAGGCAGTGAACCAAGTGTATGATGAGATGAAGTCAGCCTCTGATGCCCCAGTCTTTCCTGAGAATATTGAAAAGAACACAGAGAATATTGGTGCCACAGACCTGGCAGAAAACTCAAATGCTCAAGAACTTGATGACGATGATAACTATTCTGTCCATTTGTTTGAAGATATTGAAGTTGTACATCATTTGAAGGTATGTTTTATAAACTCATCCGTTTAATGTGTATTACATTCTTCATTCTCTTTTCTCTTATGTTTTTTTTTTCATAATAGATTACAAACTGACTCCACTATAAAGGTTAATTAAAGGACATTGCAATTTTGATGGTAGGTTGGTGTAATTAAACTGATGAAAAATGTATTACGTTTCAGCCAACCAGAAAGAGTTACGGCAAGGCCAAGAAGGTTACATTCCGCCAGGGTTCCACATCGGGCAGCGATACGAGGGTCTATGATCAAGAGTCAGGTGAAGAGGACAACTTGGCAGACCTCACATTCACCATGCCCAATATGGAGAAAACCAAGGCTAAGAAGAAAGCAAAACCGAAGAAAAGGGATTTGTCCAAGAAGGAGGTAGGTCAATGATCACTTAATGTTATTATGACGAGCTGTATTAGCTCCTGCCAATGATGTGTGTGATGGAGAAATAATATAGCAGCTGCAATAAGACTTTGAATTATTATGATTTTAACTATTTTAGGGGACTATTTCGTCGTACCCGACGAAAACTGCCCTAATTGCAAAACAGCAACTTTTCAGGAGAGACATTTTTGTGTTTATTTTAAAAAGTAATCACGGTAATGATAATTTTTCGATATGATAGTGTGTATGGACCTCTTATTGACTTGTTAGAACTAAAGTATTGTAATAATTATTTTTATTTTAACTATGGCGAATTATTTTGTGTAAAAAATAAGTCGAAAAAATTCGTAGAATTCAAAAAATATTGATGCCATTCGATTCTTTGAAGTAATCCTATTATACCCTAGAGTTCCACGAAATCAAAAAGAGCAATTTATATATGTCACCGGAAAATAACAAGACTCGTAAGTTGATCAATTTTCTAGGTAGTTAATCAACTCTCGGAAAATAATAAACGGCATTTGAAATGTACTATTTAACGTATGTATTTTAGTAAGTTGATTAATTTACGGCGTCTTGCCGTTAAATCATCCGACAAAGGCAAGGTGCACGTTGATTGGTTAAAAGACTCACGTGCTTTTATACCGCTCCCCGCCACCCAGCCACCGCCATTACCGGCTTAAACGTAAACAAATCTATTTTCTTTATTTACAGTGGTAAAATTATCAATTGTTGTTTTGTGTGGTAATAATTCTCATAATAACGCGTCATTTTATTTATGATGAGTGAAATGGAGTCAGTAGTGGTAGAAATAAACAAACTTACTTTTAATTAATATAACTTACAATAATAAAACTTTGACCTCCAATATATTTTTTTAAACATTTTTCATTTATTTAACTATATAGCATAGACGAACTTTAATATCCCTATCTCGAAAATGTAAATTTATATTAAAATTTAAAACAACATAATCTAAGTGTCTGTCGACCAATCAGAGAAAAGTGTATTAAGTGACGGATAATAGTGTACCGTCAAATAGTACACTGGGCAACGATTGGCCCATTTGTGGATGATTTTACTTGTAGCAATATAGTTAATTATTAAATTACGGCTAGGTACCGTAAGTTGACCAATTAGCTAAAATTCGATGCGTTAAATAGTACATTTCAACTGCCGTTTGTTATTTTCCGAGAGTTGATCAACTTCCTAGAAAAATGATCAACTTACGAGTCTTGTTATTTTCCGATGACATATACAAATAGAGTAAAAAACTAATTTCATTACAACTAACGCCATTGTGGCTCTTTGTTTTCCATACATCGAAAAAATCTAGCGCCAATTATTTCCCTGGAATATGGCCCCATAAGGGCCATATTCAGGTTGTGGCTTTTTTCCACGGGAGATTTTGTAGGTATGAGATTGTGGCTTTTGCATAAAGTGGAATATCTAAATAAGTATTGAACTTTTTAATACAATTGTTTTACTGAAAAGTGTATTAAGGAATGTAGTATTTAATAATGAAATAAAAGAAAAAAGCCCTAATGATCATTGGGGCAGTCTTCGTCGGGTACGACAATTTATCAGTCAATAAAAAATCGCACCCACTATTGCTCTCTTATAGCAGTTAAATATTTTTAAAATACATAACTTCAAAAATTTGAACTGTCTAAGTTGGCTATTCTCAGATGGAAGAGCCGTCGTTGCAAGCAAAAGGGGGTTCGATTCCCACCTTAAGCAGTTAGAGAGGCGACTCTTAACGCCAGAATTTTTTTAATAAATCTCAAGTATTCTTTTTTTACTTTTTCAGAAAGCTGAATTGGAGGCTTGGGCAGCTGGCTTCAATTCAATGTGTGAAGATATTGAAGAATTCCCGCTTATGGTTGAGTAAGATCTGTAATATGTCCTGGAATTATCATTCTTTTGATTTTAAGTTAAGATTATGCTGTTAAGTGCCCAGTGTGTGGGTGAATGTTTTGTATTTAAAAATTAAGTTTAACTTTTTACTCCCAATTGCAACTTTATGACATTCAACTTAAAGTTGTCTACTGTAAGAAACAGTGTTTAGTTAGCTCTGTTGTCATCATGAGATGATATCATGTGATCATGCAATATTATGTTTTATTCTTTTTACTTTTGGTATATTATGGTCATTCACGCTTTTCGTCGTAGACAACGTCGGTATCGCGAAGCGAAGTCGCTAACGTGGCATTTTCCGAAGTCTATACATTTGTAAATAAATAATGTGGTGTTAATTGAGCAAAATTAGGTTATGTTTTATTTCAAATGAAAAAAAAAAAGCATGCTTTATTTTTTAAATAATAATGTTCTAAGTAATATTAATTTAAAAATGAATCTTAATGTAAGAAAAATGTTGACATAAAAAGAGATTTTATTATATTGTGGCCATGATAGTGTTGCCATTTTATTTAGGGTTACTATTATAATGATAAAACTAAGGGAATATTTTATTTTTAAGTACTAAGACGAAAGTCTAAAATTGCAATAGTTTTTAAGTTGTTTTGACAATATTTTGTATGTGTGTTGATGTAATCGCAACTTTTAAATAAACAAAGAACCAAGCAAAGTAACTAAAGTACAAGACAATTATACATAATGAATTAATGGTAAATAAGTATATTTTTTTTAAACTTGATCTGCCGAGATCTGCACCTTTACGAACAATAATCTGATAAGTGTCCTTAGTTAAGATGTGACGTCACAAATACATAGATGTAAATAAACTACGTTTCTTTTACTAGCTCTAACGCTTTTTAGAAATTGCATTTTTAATTTACTTGGGTAAAAGGTGTTCACTAAATCACTAATTTTAAATTATGTTCTGATACCTACTAATTATTCTTTTAATTTGCAAGTTGCATTATTGATGTCCTTTTCATAAAATATGAATTAGAAAAGGGACAGCATATTCATTTGTCTACTCTTGAATGGTGAATTCTGCTTTAATTTATAAAAAATTTGTAAATTCCAGTAAAAAGGGGTTAATTTATTTTCAATTTCAATTATCGAGATCGTGTCGACACTTGAATGTGTGTACTCATAACATTAGGACTGTGACTTTATTTTAAGCAGCATTTATAATTGCATTTCAGTTGTTTTAACTAACCTGATTTTTATTTTTTATTACAATAAATATTTATACTGCAAATCTTAAGTTTTATTTTATTTAAAAGACAGGAGTTAGGTATAAATAAAATACAAATCGTTTTGAAATAGATTTTAGGAGAGCATTATTGGTGAGTTTACGTCAAACGCATTCGTTATCGACTGCGTTAAAAAAATATATGAAGATTTTAGTTCTTGAAAGTTTCCGCTATGGGCGCTGTACAATCCGTCAGATTTAGGCGGTTATCACACTGCGCCGCGCTCCGCCGCGGTACGCGGGACGACAGATTTAATCATTGTATGCAAGTATGCTGACCCACGCTGAACTGTCCCACCAAACTCAATGACAGGGGGGCGCTACCATCGCTCAACTATATGGTTTCCAACATGGCAAAAATCTGAACCAGCGATCCGGTATTGACGGTGGCGCCCCACTGTCAATGTCATCGACAGGACAGTCCAGTATTTTGGAACTATACCTCAGTTTGTATAGAAAACACGCGCGGCACTTCACACTGACAACGCGTCTGCGCGCGGGATTTTTTATATGATCCGCATCCGTCCGCATCGTACGCATTGCACATCCGATACGATGTGTTTTGTACGATGCGTCCGTTGCGTACGATACCGACTAGTACTAGCTACTGACTAGTACGACTTGGCTAATGTCACTTTTTTACGCATTCGACATCGAATGCGTTTCAAGTAAACTCACACTGCGCCCTCAACTTGGTGACAACAAATTCTTTGTGAGCATATTCAGCTATCATAGAGCTTAATTTCTAATATTTTAAACTATTATGTTGCATTTTTACTATAAAATTATCACTTCACGGGATTTATTGCAACAATATATCTATTTTAACGGTAAATAAAATATTTACCCTCCCGACGTTTCGGCTCGGTTGCACGAGTCATGGTCGCGGGCAGACTGAAGAGATGCGGCGTCGTCTGCTCCGGCGAGATGAGTTTTCTTCACCCACCCGCATTTGCACAATATTTTCGTCAGTGGTACAGTCAGTCCGACAACGTCGGGAGGGTAAATATTTTATTTACCGTTAAAATAGATATATTGTTTGTTGCAATAAATCCCGTGAAGTGATAATTTTATAGCTTAATATCTGCTAAAAGAAAAACACAGTCTTGTAATTAGTTAATTACATTTTAATTTACTGGCAGATATTTTAATTAATAAAGCCTATTTTTATTTATTTTTTTATTTTTAATGAATAGAGATATTTTAATTAATAAAAGTCGGGATTGTCAGCTACAACAATAATATGTTTGCCAATGTTGGTTTGGTCACAGATTTGGCTTATGGTTTCACCTCGTGAAAAAGGTTCGTAAAATCAATTCAACATTAATTGTCAAAATTAAGCTTCTTTTCTTCGTCATGTTTTATCAAGTGGTAGAGCATCTACGAATAAAACGAATTTAAAATTCCTTCCTTTTTTTGGAAGTTCACTTTTCCGCTTTGTAAAGAATCTTCATGCTTTCGTAGCATCCTAGCTACGGCTACGAACGAAACGAGCGAACGTGTTGATTTTGCTTTACTAGGGTAGGTGGCGCTACACGTATCGAAAATAAAAACGTTCTATACCGAAAAGCATTTTTGAATGAAATGTTGATTCTACTTATTTATTATTATTAATTGTGGGATCTTATGAAACGTATGTAGAGATACGATCGAGTCTGATTTTTAAAGGAATTGTTACATGGTCTACCTATAAGGAATCTTTAGACAAATATCGTGACCACTTCCTTTGTAATGTATAATGCAGCAATGGAGAGAAACTGACAATTTTTTTACCTAGGTATTATTATAAAAATCGACTGAAAGAGATATTGAACTCTATACCTAACATATTATATAACATGCTCCTTAAACAAGTACCAAAACGTAACAGTTGTAATTTTATTTATTTATAAATTTATTTTATTGGGCTATCAACATGAAAGGCCTTCGCTCCAGCGTTTTTTGTAATAAGGAGTTATTTCGCTGCGTGATGGGATTCGATAATATCGGAGCGATCAAAAAGTGCTACTTGGCCCATGGATAGATTTTCGCACATTACTAGATACCTAGACAGCTCGGTATCATTGTTATTCATTTTTATTTTAATTAAATTGCTTGTGTTACGAGTGGGTTTACTACATAGTTCGACAGGGTTCGAACCTGCTGCGTTCCTTGAATCTTGTATCCGAGACCACCAAGGAAACCGTTGAGCTATGTCGCAATATATGAATATTGCGGGACTTTGTTACAAAAGTCGGCCCGTCAATTGAGCTATAAATTTGCGTATTAAATGGAAGTAAATATCATGTGGTCAGGTTAGTACCTATTCCATCTCTGTTGATTTTTTGGTATTTCTCGGAATATGAAGGGTTTTCCCCGAAAACGCCCACAACTCTCCTTGAAATTAAGCAAAAATTCCAACCGCATTATCTCATCTGAAGGTATAATTAAAATTGAAAAATTAATCCATCTAACAAAGTAACCACCCTAATACGATGCCGGCGCTATATTAAAACGATTGCTCTTCGGCAAATATGGCGAGCGGCTGAATTATACAGTGGGAGCAAATATTATGCTCGCAAACATACGTCCCGGGAGAACGGGCTAGTTCGCGCACTCAAAATTAAAAGCATACAATGAAAATACTGGCATGGCCCTCTTATACCCTGTCGCGAAAAGTGAGTGTCCTCCATCTCACTCTCAACACTGCTCTAAAGTGGCTCGCGGTATTGTTGTCTATGAAAACAGCCGCCCGAGTGTTTTTTTGTTTATGGACTCTTCGGTGTTGCCACTCGAAAATAAATAGCGGCGCGGTAACGAGCAATATGCCGTAACAAGCTAGAACAATGTTTTGTCTTCGCAATCGATTCGTTGTTTGATTTTGTTCCTAACGAGACGATAACCGCCCGATACCGCTTTAATCTTTAACAAACAAGAGTTTTGCTGGTTTGCAATGAAACGGGCGTTAACTACATCGAGTTATGAAGACCGCTCTCTCTTTTCTGTTGTGTTTTAAAATGTAGGAATAACACTTCTGGGCCTGGGATTTTTAAAATAAATACATTTCCTAGCCTACTAAGAAAGAACAAGATACTCGCAGATAGCTAGCTCTACATAAACTCATAAATTCCTGCAAGAGAAACAAAAGACGGAGAATCATACCATTCCACTGTCTTTCGAATTTCAACTCGACTTTGTTTCTTAATTGAATAACTAATATCTGTCACGAGCCCCGTCATAATAAATTAACAATTGGACTATTTCAGTCATTTAATTAAAGGGTGGCACGCCAGGTTGTCCGGGCGGGGAATATTAACCGCAATTCTCGGCCAACATTCACAAAATTGACACGTCAAATATTTGGGAGTTCGTCCTGGGACCACGTTAGACGGCAAACAGAATCGTGTCTGTCCTCCCTTAATTTCCGATGTTTCTACTCGATTGGAGCTGGCAACCAATGTAACTTTAAACGAAGGGGCGTTAGGTTGGTTTTTGCTCGGCACACGCGCGCTCGAATGGCGGTTGTCACAACAAAATGGCGCTGACTCTGTTTGAATTGGGCCGTATCAGTCGCAAGCGGAGATTCATTTTGTCGCGTTGCTTAAGACCTTAGTAGTCTCCAACATATTGTCTGTGCACACACAGTGAGTGTGTGTCCGAGTGTTAAGCGTGCATTTAAAGCTAGCTACAAATTTGTTGTTTCAGTACAAATACAATGATGATATTGTTTGCAGTTAGACTTTGCGTTCGATCGAGGAGTTTGTTTGGCAGCTGCCGCGGTGCCCACTCGCCACTTGTAAATTGATTAAGTTCATCGTCGTGTACTCGCTGTATTTACATTTTCTATATCATCCGCCGCTTTGTACGCTGCTTCTTGATTTACTTTATCAATTGTCGTCATATGCCTAGATTTATCGGTATCCGTAAGATGTATTAGTAGGGTAACATCTTATCTACTTCTTGATATTTAATTTTAGCACCTCTTGGAATAATCATGAAAGGATAGACTGTATCAGCAGAAGAGTAATTTCAGAATATTTCAGTATTCTTTATAATATGTGCCTCCATCTAATTTATTCGAAGGTCCTGTGTGATTTTATGTAGACCCACTTATGGAAACTTAAAGAAACTTAGGGATACCACGTAGTTTTGATTTATAAGTTAGGTACTCAAATAATTATGTAGAGACACTAATAAGGCAATCACGAGCAACCTGTTGAACAAACTAAAATCCAAACAAGGCAAATATCTTAATTAACACAAGCGCTCTATCTGTTTAAATCAAATCAGCTAACCAAACCGCTGTTAATATGTTTAATCTCTAAATTTGCCTTGATTAAAAACTGGTAAACAACAACTTTCAAAAGAGGAGCATACTTAACAAATATATATTGTCAACTTTACGCTGCGACGGTAAATATTAAATAATATGTGTACAATGTACATTCTACAGGTAAATAATTCTGTCGTTAGCCGTCTACCTGCGCAGTGTTGCCATTATCATAAACCAAACACGTCAATATTTACCCACACAAACAAGGGCGTAATTTTTAAATAAATTGTGGCATTTCGCGAAATTGCTTCCGCAAATACGATTGTGGACACTGGAGCGCTGCGGAACTTTTTTCGGCCATTACGCTACGAGTCTGGTCCACGCAAGGTTCCGATGAAATGTTTTATTAGTTTTCGTGTAATGAGCAAATAATGAGGTATTTTAAACGAGCGCGAGTGTACTTTAGTTCGCGTCGTGTCCGATAGATGGAGCTAGTCGTATTGTAAGTTGGTAGAGTATGCAAGGGTTGGTTTTAACTTAGGCCAATCTTTTGCAGACAGAAAGTAGAGTGAAGTGTCTAAATATAAACTACAATATTACTAATCTGGAAGTGCCTCAATCACGAATGTTGTATGTTTAACCTGTGGTTTAACAGAATAAGTACTGACTTATGAAACTTACGCGGTTGTGTGTATTAGATACGAAACTCTACCAAAACCTTGTTAGCTAATATCCTAAAAATTTTAATCTTAACTCTAAGAATGTAATAAACTATTGATTGAATCATAACATTAGACTCTACCTCACTATCAACCGTGCATTTAATAGAGCGGGATAAATGTATGTAATATTTGTAGATACATAAATACATACTGTTCTAATACATAGCTATTAACGCTAATTACTAATCGGAGCCGGGCTAAGTGTATTAATGTAAGCAATAACTTAAACGAGACCGGAGTCCGCCATCTTGTATCAAATTTCCCGTTTATTGCTACAACACGTTGAGCGCCATTGAGAGACGACTAAGTATTTTGTTCAAAACAAGCGTAAAAAATTAATTTGGTGTATTTGAAGCAGCAGAATTTATTTATTTAATATTAGAAAATAATTCATACTTAGGTAGCTACTCGTGATTACCAATCTTTGGATAGTAGTATTTCTCAGAAACGTTGAAGACGTCTACAGATGATTCTATTTAGGTAGGTACCTACTATACTTATTTAGATGGAAGTATATCTCATCTAAGGTCTAGATTGAAGTCTATTTGCGCAGCTGGGTTTAATCCAGGGTTAGCATAATGATTAATGCTGACATTTAAAAGCATTAAGAGCTCCTAAGATTGAATTTTGTAGAGACAATCTTTCTGTAGCTGAACCCCAGAGTAGACTATGAAGCTAAGGCTAGTTTCCTAAAAAATTTTTTTTAGTCCGTAATGTTTAATATCAAAAAATATTGGACACATATATTTTTATTTGTCAATCTAATAAATAATTACATAGTTATGGTGCGTTGAAGTTCCGCACGACGTCACAACGTGCGGCACTTTTATGCACGCATTGACGTCACGGGCCTCTTCTTATGAACTTTGGCGCGCTTTATCTCTTTAAATTTTCATTAGTTTGAAAAAGTGAAAAAAAAAAAAATTTTATTCACAGAAAGATTTACAACAACAACTTAAGGTTACTGGTTACTAAAATACGTGTAGAGTATATTTTGATAAGTTAACTGACGGACTAATTAAAACTCTTGCTTTTTGACCCAGGAAATATCCCTGTTAACCTAGCCTTATAGTTTTTACTAAAAATCCAGAAATATTATACTAGGAAACTTTCAAGTCTTGTCGTGTCTTGTATTATCGTTGCATCGTCTACTTAATCGCATCTCTGTGGCGCCCACCACAACATTACGTCGACGGTCAGTGCTTGTGCGAGAAAGATAATCCCTCTATTGGCCGTCCCGTCCTCCGCAGTCCGCAACTATCAGGCTTGCCATCAACCCTCCAAGCCCTCCGAGAGGGCTATGCCTCGGTTTACTATCGGCTGATTGTGTAGTAAAATTATGTCAACCTATAAAGCAAATCCGATGATTTGATGAGCCCAAAAAGCTGACATTAAAAACATATTTTAATTAATCAATTTTTATCGACACAAGTCATAGATAAGTTTATCCATGCCTGCTAGTGGCAAGCATTAGTTTTATTTTGATTATAATAATTTCAGCCAAATGAAATTCACTACTGGTCTTAGGTAACCCATAAGTAACGCCAAAAAGTATATTTTTTTTTCATCCAGCAGCAGCATTATCAAGCTGGGAGCATCCTATTCCAATTCTACATTTGCCAAGACGTTCCTTCACGACATGACTCTATTATGTTTTTGGCTTCTGTCGTAGGTAAGGCTTTTTCCGAAACCTACTTCCAGATTTTCTTTTCTATGTATGCTCACTTTGTTTATTTCTAAAGGCCTCTTTCATTTCAATTGTAGGTTTCCGTGTCATCATCATAAATTCAAAGTTAAATTGTGTCACATTCCCAAAAAACCTAAGTTACATCGGCGAAGATATTTAATCGTAGGGCTCCGTAAGGCAGATGCGCACTATTTACTTAGGATGCGGCTGCAGCTTGTGATCGCTCACTTCGCAGTTAGCGATTGAATTGCGCATTATTAATATGAATTGGAAGGTAAAGGTAAATAGTTGACTGCGTTACAAATGGAAAAGAAAATTAAGTACCCGCTTTGAAATGTCGCGTTTTCTTATTCATTCCTATCGTTTAGTAAGAATACATGGATATTTTCTTCCCATCACGTCTCATTTTTTTCCGTAAGGATGTGCCAAATTATGCTTAAAACTGAAAGAATCAAACATAATTTAAAGAAATCTAATAAAATATACCAGACTTTTATACATCAATCGAGTTAATTTTTTATCATTTAGGTATAAAAAATATAAGAAAAATAAATTCATACAATTTAAACCAAAAATACCTTTAAATTTTTACTTTGTCTTTTGTGTTTTGAAAAATCTTCTCGTTTTAGATGCCAACAGTAATCGCCTAGCATAGTTGTGTACCAACGGCCTTGAAATCGTTCTTAAAGCTTCTTTACATCTTGGTGGAACTTCTCTCACCCTGCTCATCACTGACAGCACCAAGATTAGATTGAAAGAAAGAAGTGGGAATGAAGAAAGTGAATTTTTAACCTCATTCTACAACCCAACTTTTCGTATGCTTTTAACATGTTGTTAACTAGCTGTTCAGCATTTTCGGCTCTATGGTTTCCTAAAAACCCTTTTACAACTGCTTTCAGTGATGACCAGGCATCAAGTTCCTTGTAAGTAAGCTTTTTGTCAAAATTTAGGTATTTCATTAATGTGCGTATTTGTGGTCCCATGAATGTCCCTTCTTTGAGTTTTGCGTCACTTAACTTTGAAAAAAACGTCTTCAAATATATAAATCCATCTCCCTCTTTATTCTTAGCCTTAAAATTTTCTTTCAACAGACCAAGTATTATGTGGAGTGGTGTTTACCACAAACAAAACTTATTTGGTGCATTTTTGCAGTTGCGACGGCCACTTACTTCAGTAGTCATGATGGATTTTCAAATAAATATGCTCAGAGATATCGAGGTTATCGAATGGAAACGATTTTATATGAAATAAAACAATGAAAAAGTATAATATCATCGAAAACCTCAACTGTTCTTATACGCCTAAAGTGAGGGTAGTTAAAATAATGATTGACTTGTACCTCGAGAACTAGACGTGATGGATACCACATATATTTGGAACTTTTTATCTATGACTAATTACCTATTCATTCCAGCTATCAGTTTAACGGGTACCAAAATCGTGTAACGCAGTGATTCATTTATACGTATAATTTGGTATTTTTTCCATCTAAATCTTCAATGTTGTGAAACCATATTGTAGGTAGGTACTACATACTTCCACTTTCTAGGTATTTGCTTAAATTACGAGTAAAGCTTTGGCTGTCGAAAGAGAAGTTATCATACGAACTTTTTTAATTTATTGATATAGCGAATGGGAATTTAGCATACTGTTTAGAATCTCTACTGTTAGGTCTCGCACTCGTTTGCCCCGTAAGTTTAACCCCCTCATACCTTGAAACTTGTTAGCAAGCTATTTTGGCAAAGGGGCGAAGAATACGGGGCAAACGGGTACAGGACTAGATTGTATAATGATGCAAAGATCCAAAAAATGTTCTGTAAAATGTAGTTATAAAATAGCAACAGCTTCATTTTTATTTCGTAGCTAACGGAATTGGTTTGATGTCGAGATAACAATGTTATACCAAGCATTATGTCCAAGTAGGTACCTACTGCTATTTGCGTATTATTCCCCTTCCTGATGATGAAATATTACAGTACGCGAACTTCCAGCATCTGCGCCCTAAGTTGGCAATAATTTCATTAATTTACGAAACTTAAGTAACTCGACTCTAAGCGGAATGTACAATTTATGTAAAACGCTCGCCGAAACGCAAACAGAGCCTAATACTAGTGAAGTGCTCGCTCGCTCGAAGAATCGACTCGATTCAGTAATATCCTACTACTCGTATTATAAATGCGAAAGTTTGGATGTCTGGATGTTTGTTACTCTTTCACTCAAAAACTACTCAACGGATTTTGATGATACTTTACAGTATTATTGTTTATAACTCAGAATAACACATAGGCTATAATTTATGACGATATGTGACAAACTAAATTTCACGCGGGTGAAGCCGCGGGCAAAAGCTAGTTGACTCTATAAAAGTACCTACCAACTTTTTCATCGTAAATCGTAATAACGCTGATGTTCCTTACTTACGTCCGTATTCACAAACATTACTATGAGGTCTCACAGTGCGCGTGAACGCACAAGAACCAGTCACGGAGCTCTATTCAACGCTGTGAGTTCGATTTGCTACTTCACTTAAGCAAGCATCGTTTGTCAATACGGGCATTAGTACTCTTTTGAGTTCCTTCATGGTCTAGTGGTTAAGGTAGAGCTCTCTTCACCCGGGTTAGATTCCCAGTTATGGCAAGACATGAGTTTGTGTAACTAGTACTAGATTGTCAATTGGTTATTCGTATAAACAAATGCATATTAGCCTCGTCTCTACCAATGCAAAGTATTCTAATTTTAGATGCTCTCCAATTACTTAGCTATTGAGTCTGTACATCAACAAATTAAATACATCAAACAGTATCATATGAAAGCTTTTAATAAACGAATGAGCATTGAAAAAAAACAACTCCAAATGTAGGTATCATTCCACCATCAGTTATGGTTAATTTAAGGTGTTTTTATAATTAGAAAAAAAAAATTACGCCGCCATCGACTCGATAATAACTTAGCAGCGCCCATCACTACCTACTTAATACCTACTTGAAACTAGTAACCGGGTTCTAAGTAGATTAAGTATAGGTTTATAGGTACGTATACGTATGTAGGTTATTTCAGTGCAGTTACAAACTTCTGTGATACATAGAGTAAATGAAGAACCTGAAAATTGGAACAGGAGAGCTGCAATGATTAAAGGGTCTCTAGGTTCAGATAGTCATGATGTATGAGCTGGTGGTTTAATGCCAGTTATTTTTTCTAAACAAATTTTTCTGCATAACCCAAAGGTAAACTGGATGAGAATGCCTTATGGCATTAAGTTCGCCTAATGTTAATATTTTTGGCATTGAAGTATAAATAAATAAATAAATATTTTTGTGGGTTCGACTCTCCTTGGGACCAAAATGGGTAATAAATATAAAGTCACTATGTACTAGAAGTGCTTAGCATGAGAATTTATCAAATAAATCTATGTCATACTTTTTTCTTAGCCCTACTAATAACTCCTCGGAATAAGCAAATATCTTTAAACTTGTGTTAGGAGTGTTTTCACCACAATAGACCACTGGTTCGATTCCCGTTATAACTCCGTAATGCCCGGTCATGACTAACTACAGTAATCTTTTAAAAAAGTACCTACTTAGGTTTAAAGTCTTCAGGAATTTCAGTCTTTGCAAGTGTCTCGGATAATCGTGAAACATTACACGTATGTTTTCCATCTTCTGCCTTAGCAAAAGGCAATAACCTAAACCCTAATAAATATGTAGGTATAAACTCCTTAGCAATTGCAGTCATAGCAAAGCTTTCCCGGAAAATCGGAAACTTCAAATACGTTTTTCATCTTATTAGAAAAAAAAATAGACGGCAGTTTTCGCTAAAAGCTAATCTTAACACACCTAGGTATAAACTCAACCGTGGCAGATTTTCCCGGAAAATCTTTCCGTATGTTTTCCGTCTTTTCCTTACCAAAAGGCAATACCCTGGCAAGCGAATTAATACTTGGTTCCCACCGGCCGTAAATAAGGCCCGGCAAACACGGTGGGCAAACAACATAAAACACGGAGCGTTGCAATTAAAAACGCATCGCCACGTGACCGCCGCCATCTTGGTTTGCTTTCCCGCGAATAAGTGATTAATGTTGTTTGCCGGGTGACGGGTGCTTTTTGCCGATAGATGAGTGTGGTAATTGAGTTTTAAAAGATAGAGTACGTTTTTGCGAACGCATAGACTTAATGAGAATTTGAAGTTAGTTTAATACTAACTATGAAAATTATGGACTTTTCTGTAATTTTTTTCAGACAATTTTGCTTGGGAACGATACTTTTGTACATAAATTACATACATTTACATTGTAGATAGAGATATCATTAAGCTTTACAAAACTTTAATTTAATTTTCAATAACTACCAGCCCAAATAAAATTAAGTATTATAAAATTTCATGAATATGAGCGCCATTTAGGTCGAGCTGGTTGAAAAGATAGATAAAGAAATGTTCAAACGAGTTACAGTCTGATTTGATGGGATTTTTTTTTTCAATAAGTAATAACAGTGTAACTCGGATCTCTATCGGATGTGCGTCCATAATTCATCTATTTTTTTTTATCCACAACGAGGAAGCTCTTGGCCAGTATCTCACCTGATGGTAAGTGACGATCAGGCCGAAGGTAGAAACGAGCTCCACCCGGAATCCGCAACCACGGAGGAACTGGCTATCTTACTTCTAACTGCCGGAACACAACAATGCTGTTAACATTGTTGTTATGGCGACAGACTGAGGTAAGATGGTGGTAGCTAGCCAGGCGGACTTAGAACAAGCCCTACCACCAACCAAACCGAACAGAAAGATCTGCCCCCACTGGGAATCGAACCCGGGACCTCTGCTTCTGAAGCAGGTGGTCTTACCACTAGACCACAGAGGCGGTCAGATCAGCGGTAGATCTATGCACCTACAAAGCTACCGTGATGCCAACCAGTGGATTGTCGTTTAGTCCTGCCCAACTTTTGTTATCAAGCTTTTGCTTATTCCTAAGCTGCCTACACACTAGTCCACTATCCAGTATCTAGGCCGAACAACGAGCTGTTTGCGAGCCACGATTAAAGTCAACAAGCCGAGTGGGTGCGCGCCCGAACGCGATCAAAAACTACGATTGCGCTCGATCAAACTGTAACTAGCGTTCAAGGCTGGAATTTTGATAAAATTTGAATTCAAATCTTTTATTTGCACGTCATTCTAGGCTAGAATTGCTTGCTTGCTTTGATGACAATGATGTCTTGTACTTCGCATTTTTAAGGCACTCAATATAGATTGCCCACTACCACTTCAGACATATTGGTTGGTGCTGAAAAGTGGCGAATGAAACTCAGTCAACTTTGTCAGCCTCGTATTATTTTATTCAATTTTCTTTCAACACTCGATCACCATTGTAGAGGTAGGAGTATCGTTTTTACTCACAACGAGTAAGTAGTACTCTGCTGAACCCTAGTCTCTTTTAGGTTTTTTATTTTTCCTTTTCAAGTGATTTTCTTAGACATTTTCCATGAAATATGGGATAATTAATCAAGTTCATTTAATCTCATTTAATTTAGACTTAATTTCTCCCAATTTTAGCACCACTATATTCCTATGTCTTATTATATTAGTTTGAAAAGTATAATGTATAGTAAAAGCAGGAAGTAATCATGGTCATACCAAATAAATGTTCAATGTTAACTTCCGTGCCGCTTAACATCAAACAGCACATGGGAAGGCTGAACAGCAAAAGCTTCTATGTACAAATTTCGCAATTCTAAACCCGTGCAACCGAAAAAACGGCATTACATATTTATACGCGCCGCCCCTGTAATAAGTGTTTTTTATTTATGCGCGCCCGCGGCGGTAATATCGGTAAGATCGGGGATCATCCGCTGTAGAGGGGTTCAAGGGAGTGAACGATTGACAATCGCTCGAAAATGAAAACGTATCTATCGCTCAATATTTGGGCGAATAATGCGCAAAAACTTTTTGGTTATATTTTTATTATCAGTTAATGAGTACAACCAGACTACATTTTAGTTGCACAAAAAGTAGGTACCCATTACAACTAATAGTTTGCCAAGGCGTGCAACGTTAAGCTTGATGTGCCATCGTCTGTATTATAGCGGTAAGTTTACTATAATACATTTAATTATTTTTAAGAGTTTCGTTAGTAAAGATCATTTCCTCCAAAACATAATAAGTGGTACCTACTTAACATGCCTATTAACATTCAAGTAGCTAATTAATTATAAAATTATTTCTACGATTATAACAAATACATAGTAGTATTAGTAGTATATGCAGGTGAATCAGATGTAGGTTGAGAATTAATAATCGTATTCATCACACAATTGTAGAGAATGTAGAGCGATTCCACAATCGCACCCCGCCGGGGGCTGAGCAGACGCGATTTCATGCACCAGTCCGTTCATCCGACGTTTATTGTGCGCTTTATTTGTAAACTGTTATTGTTGTCTTCATGTGATTGTTTTAGGGGACCTATTCTGAAAGCGTTCTAATCCAAACAGAGCAGGGATTTGCTTATTCGATGTTAATTAATTTTGTGATGTGCGAGAGAGAGAAACGAATGTAGCATTTAACATAAAGATAAGTTATTTCATTTATTCGGTCTAGTAAGTAAGTAGGCGTGAGAAAAAGGAACATCAATCAAAGCTTGTGTCGTTTGAACATGGCTGCTTTCATGTGTAGGTATATACAGTGGACACATCCGACTCTACTTTGTTACATAATCAAGGGTTTAAATGTTTAGCTTAAACAAATTCTTTTATTTGCATGGGCTATTAAAAAGTACTTACAAATCGTCAAATATTAAAATAAAAAAGCTAAATTTAATAAAACTTAA
Source organism: Ostrinia furnacalis (assembly GCF_004193835.3). Lineage (NCBI taxonomy): Eukaryota > Metazoa > Arthropoda > Insecta > Lepidoptera > Crambidae > Ostrinia > Ostrinia furnacalis. Next base: position 52,211 of record NW_021136974.1, on the reverse strand, counting down.
AGTTGTGCCCTTACGGAGCCTTTCATTCGCTCATAATCGTTTTGCCCTACCAGCGCTTCGAGACCAACATTTGGCCAGTGCTGAGAAGAAGTGCCGCAATAAACTCAGTCGCCACCGCTTATCTTATGTGCTTTCGTTACATGGTTTAGGCACGCTACGCTCCTGTAAGATTTAAACAAAATTAAATGTCGTGTAAGAGGCCTCGCAGACTAAAGAAATCTACGGTAACTCTCAACATTGTTCGCTTTAATGACGTGTGGCTCATTGTTATTTGTAACAATTAATTAACGCTATCACTGAGTCACGGGTGCCACCTTATCTACGGCAAACATCTGCAGTCAAAGTGCCCCAACGTCATTTAGGTTTAAACGATTACATGCCCGCTTGACGGCTGACATGTGACTGCAGAGTTTAAAATAACAACTATGTAGCCGTACATTATGTTATTAAAATTGCTACGCTAATTTTAGTAGCATACTACCACTATTTTTCGCTTAAAACTGAATTGGGTAGGCTACTTTTCTTGTGTTATATCAGAACACGGCTTAGTTTCTAAAAACATGTTGTAACCTTTACTTAAATTAAAATTGGCGACTTTTCATGAGAGCCTAAAACTGAAAGACTCTACCATACAATAGTACAGTGTTCTGTTACTTTATCTCCATTTTGTAAGTGTCATTTGGACGTTTCTTGTCTTCAAATATCATCAACATCTCAACACCACCAAAAATACTTACGTGAATTTGGAACTTATGCCATGAAAGCTTCGACTATTAACGTGCTCTCTAAAGCACGGAATTAAATATCTTTTTCGAAAATATCATATCCTAAGGAGGAAAAGTACAAAGTGATTTTGCACTATGTGTGTCTTGAGAATCGAGACCATCATCTACTAACAGCATTGCAGAAAGAAATTAAACATAATTTCAGCGCGAGTCAAACTCACTCTACAGCGAAAAGGCTTCCATCTCAGCATAATATTAATGACTACCCACCACATACCTAACTTATTCATACTTTAGTTTGATATGCAACGCATAGGTTCTCAGAATTCCCTTCCTTACGCGTATGGAAATATTCAAGATATCTGCCGAGTTTGCTCAAGATAACCGATGTAGCGGATGCCAGTGTTTACCCACTTTACACAACCCTTAATACCCTGTAATAAAGTTCAATATTGCAAAGCAGTAACATTTTTATAGCGTACTTTAAGTACAGTCTTGAGTCTGTATAGCAGTAGATTTAAAGACTGAATTCGAATAACAAAGCGTTGTTGTACGAGTATATCGTCGGAGGTTCTGTGAAAACAGCCAAAGATATCGATATCCAGTTTCTTGGGTGTTGTATTTATTTATTCTTAAATAAAGTATGCTTATAAGTGATTATTAGGTACCTCTTTTAATAAGTTTTAAACCAAAGACGTTCACTGCCGGACAATGTTCTCTCCCAAGAATTTCCACAGCGACGATCTGGTGAAGGTCGTTCTGGGAAGCTTTTGGATGTGGGATTTCTTCTTATTAACTCAAAACATTAATTAAGGCTGAATTGCACCATATTACTTTAACTTTAACAAACCTCAAAAGTCTGTCAAACTCCATAAAACAAACACCGGTTATCGTTATAGTCACGGTTAAAATAAGGTGATGCAACTCATCCTAACCCACTCATATTTTTTTATTAACAACTAAAAAAATGTTTTAAAACCTTTTGCAAAGATTTATTTACTTTAGGACGAGGTATATGGAAGACATAGAACTGTCTATATTTCATAATATACCTATCTAGCTTACTTTAAACCAAACCCAGTTGACGTCTCAAGTTCGCCCACCCATCTTATCTTACCCCAACCAAGCGGTGCTTAATTTTAAATCAATAACTGTTTCACTCGATACTAAATATTCAATAATCAACGTTCAACGATGATTGTACCCTCCTACTTAATAATTGAAACGAGTAAAATTAGGGTTAATATCCACAATTATGTGGTTGCGTTACTAACCACAATGTAGGTATTTTGAAGTAAAGTCCCTAAATAGGGCGATGAATGTTCGGTGAAATAGATATTTTATTAAAAATAGGCTGAGTTCACCAACTTACTTTAACCGTAACTATAACCATAACTGGTGATTTTGTATGACAGATTTTGACGTTTGCTATAGTTAACTTAAAGTATAATGGTGCAACCCATTCTTATTTATTTAGATTAATCAACATTTCAGCGAATAATAGTCCACTGCTATACTTACCTACGTAAAGGAAGAAAGCACGACTATCCTTTTTTCATCCAGTCACTGTCAAGTTTCTTCTTGAGGTCGTCGATTCATCAAGCAGGTCTCTCGCTTTCCAGCCGCTGTCTGCTGTCTTTTTGAGATCGTCGATCCGACCGTCGTCGAGCAGATGTGTGTGCATAGTAGGAACTATGGCCGAGATTTGTGACCTATATCAAGAGTAAATGTTCAGGCTTATGTTCAGAAGACGTCCTATGGCTGAATAATGATGATGATAATGAAGAGTAAATGCGGACCTAACTCTACCTACTTTCATTATGTACTTTACCATGTGATCCACAAATGCATGAATTAAACATGCAAATGTGTTTTGTAGCACGCACATATTACTGCTACTGTCGCTTGTTCCCAGACTATGTTTGGGCACATTTTTACTTGTGAATTTCATCATTATTCATTTATCCATACCTGCATAAGAAGGTGATGTTTGGTATTGGAAATGTTGGTTTGGAACTTATTGGTTTTTAACTGCTATGTACACTGTGGCACATTAATAGGCTAGATGACAAAATTTCAATTATTTGTCCGTCAAACAGATATTTAGAAAATATTAGACTCACATTTTTTATTTTCTTTCATAATTAAATAATAACAGTGCTACATCGAGTTGAAATAGCGCGATACGTCACGCTTGAGTAGAATTTTTACTCAAAAGTGACGTCACGCGACATTTCAACTCAATATAATACTGTAATTATTCGATTATGGATCTGTCTGACGGACTAAATAGAATTTCGATTTCATTACCCAGTCATCATCCCTATTGCCAATGTATATTGTAGAGTCTTAAGTCTAAATCGGACTCACGATCATCACTCAATGTTTTACGAAGTATGGAATCATGTTTCTCAAAATTGAAACGAGGAACTTAAATAGGTACACTAATATGTCTCATCTAGGAATCGAACCTAGTACCTTTGAGTTGCGAGTCTTATGCCCGTTTTCACCATCAATCCTTAATTTTTAAGTGACCCCTATGAAATCAAAATTCCTGTTGTGTTACCTTACTATAGAGGTCACTTGAAAATTAGGTATGGATTGTGAAAACGGGCATTACTCTATTACCAATAATGGTTGACTAACGCCCGTATTCACAAACGATGCATGCTTAAGCAGGAAATCGAACGCACAGCGTTGAATAGAGCTCTGTGATTGGTTCGTTTGTCAGCCTGTGCGTCCACGCGCACTGTGAGACCTCATAGTAATGTTTGTGAATACGGGCGTAAATCAAGATTATAAGTTTTGATGTCCACCATCTTTGGGCTGTGATTTCATCAACAAATCTTGGATATCAAAAGCGTGTCTATAGCTCATACACCACCGTCTCAAGAATAGCTAATCATTTGAACAAAGCAAGACATTCTGTATAACATTACCGAATCTTGGCGGTTACTTTAAAAGTTCTGCAGCATCGCGGCCAGACAAGCGCGAGTCAACATCGCAGGAATTAGTCCAAATTATGTGAGCCTGCCCCCCCCCCCCCCCCCCCCCCACCCAACGAATCAATATTTGTTGTCCGCACTCTTCTTCCTTAATACAACACGCACAATACTCACTCACAATCTATTTCCTATCTTAAACACTAATCAGTAGAGTTCCAAATCGCTTGAGCGGGTTTTCCAAAAATATAACGTTATAGAACTGAAGGTAGAGACTCATCCCCGTTGTTGCTGTCTCTTTAAACGCAATGTCGTCTCTTTCCCGCACAGATTTCCGCGGATACGTGGAGCTACGAGTTGAAGTTACTCACGAATATTAGAGTATTTGTGTTTTATTTATTTATGTTTTGGGGAATATAATTTTGAATCACATTATGAAATTGAACGTAACCTATTTTAATTATGTGTGGAACTTTTATTTCAGTAATGTACGAATTCACTGAAATTAAATTACAGTTTATTTGATTGTTGCAAATACGAGTACAATAAGTTAATTAATTTACATACACATGGTGGCAAGACTGGCAAGTTAATGGTCACAAAAAATATTAAAATACCTAAATATGTAATATTATAATAAGAAACGTAGGTACATTTCTCAAGTTAACATTCAAGATCATAGAAGAACTTAAAAATGAAAATTTGTGGACTATACTTGTATTGCCTTACTAGTTTTAAAATATTGAATTTGATGTACTATTTATTTACCAAGGTACACTTAAAACACGTTCGCGTTAAAACCACGATAATTTAAAACCTATTAAAACGCCTTAAAACAAAAAAGCATCGCCCAAAATATCATAACCGGGGCTTCCCGCCGCGAAGCGCGTAAGTTACACATCAATTATAAAAAACCGCCTCTTGAATATTCATAAAGAGCTGTTAATTGCACAACTTAGCAAATACATCGGAGAGAGCGACTCCACGGGTTTCGTAGTCCTCCCCCCTCCCCCCTCGCAAAAGGCCAACCCCGCACGCACACATGCGCACGAGGCGCGCGCAAGCGGGAAAACTACGTGCCTTTTACGTACGTATTGTGTACAAGAACGCGAATATAGTATATGGGGGGCACGCAGATACTGTGATGTCCTGAAACAAAAAAAATATGCATTAGCATCGATAGCTACTGTCCTTGTAGATTACTGTTCAAGTTAAAATTGAAAAAAATACAAAAAACAGCATAGATCACAGAAATGTTAACAGCGATACAGCACGTTTAAAGCTAATAGAAATACCACTGATATGAAATTATTTTTTATTATTTTTGAACCATAAATGCTTTTCAATATACATATTTTTTTAAAACTAACGGAGTTTTAGAAAAACGCACGATTGATTTAACTTGTTGATCGACAGAAAAATTTGGACCGCCTACGACACTCTGCCTACGAGCACTAATTAGCCTGCAGATTAACAAAGAGAAGTCTAGGAGCACTGATTAATTTGTGTCCCACTGATATTTTTAGTTTTGCCTGAGATTTTTAGTATTCAGGAACAGTCAAAGGAACGGTCAACACCATTTCGGGCGTTCCCGTTAAATCTCTATTTATCTCAAATCCGCGGTTGTACTGCGCAGAAAACGCGTGTTGGTTGTGTGCGCATCTATTTACGCGACGAGTAAATATGTACCCGCGCCGTTTGCGGAGGCTGCATTAATAATTCAATTGGTCGCTCAGGTAGCGTTTAAACGATTTTTAACTCGCCGCCAAACGGATTAATTGGGACATGGAAGGGATGGGGAGACCCGTCTTCGGGTTGTCCGGTGAAGATTCGATTCTTCTTTTTCGTTTTGTTAAGGTACAACACTATAATGTCAGATTAGATGAGCTACCATAGCTCTGCTGCTATAGCTTATTGTGCCATCCGAAGCACGGTGATTGAGCTATCGTAGCGTTTGACGTAGCTCAGTCGGATCATGTTTAAAGTGATCGCTGAAGCACAGCATCTTATTTCTTTTAAGGACGTCGCACATTCAGGTCGTTAGTCTGCAAGGTTCCAACCAAAATGGGAACAAATACATATGAGTATTTCTCAAAAAAAATGTACGTAACGAAACGGTAGTAACGAAATAGTAAGGCCATAAGGCTTGTTATACATTGGCGAAATATTGTGAATGCTCTTCATTTATTTAATTCGAAATATTTGTAAGTATGCACCCAAATACGGGGTAATATTAAGGGGTTAGAAATAAAATAAGGGAGTAATCATTCATACTATTTTAATAAAATTATTTTTGTTCCATCATGTTTATCCATTTTGAGTCGTTCTCTGTAAGCTTTTTGCCTTTTGGCATTGGTTTTTGGCGGCATTCCTAAAAAAACAAAAGAAGTAATCACATAAAAACGTAATCTAAATGATTTGATAATTTTTTGCTGGTGGCACTTCTGTAAAGCAGATAGTATCCAATCCTTTTGTTATTAACGCTCTATATTTTTTGAAATAAATTAAGTAGTGAATATTACTATGCTTAGTCAGGTAATAACAGTATACACTCAGCACTATGTTGTACTTTTTCGTAACGTAACGAAATTCGTAAAAAACGTAACGAAATATTAGACAAAATGAGATCAGAAACAAGTATTTTTTTGATAAAATTTGTTACAGCAAATATAAAAGCTTACTAAATGTTCGTACCACACGTATTACAAAAAATGGTTAAATGAAGACTTACCGTTCTATATAAAATCGCTGATTTTACTGCCTGTTACGAAAAAGTAATCCCACAAAACACACACGTTTTCACTAATTTTCGCGATAGATGTTATGGCGGAGACGTCAGGCCAACAGCCATTCAGAGTGCAGCTATTGTTGTCCGTGTAAAATAAATACGGAATTGTTCAGAAACCATGGGAAAGTAGAAATAAATCGTAACTAAAGAGTAAATAACGAAATAGTAAATGAGAGCGACTCATTTTGTTTTTTTGCTTTAAATTGCCAATTCATTATGACACCCCATAGAAAATCAATTTGATACAGAAACTGCGATTACTGTAGAACGATAATACAAAGAAATTTACAATAATTTAGTTACGTATCGCATTTTATGAAACAAAAATACATGAAAAAGCTAGGGTGGCAAACAGGTTTTTGTATGAAAGGTAAAAAAGGACTATTTTTAAAATATCTAAATATTTGGTAATAAGTAGGATTATAGCTATAATTCTTCGTTATCTTAAAGATTAATAGTCATCCTTCAAAATTGTGTGTGAGTTTTTTTTGTGTGATGATTTATAAATATAAAACTTTTGAACTGTTTCAAAGCACACTTTTTTTTTTCAAAATGTACATTTTTTTTGAGAAATACTCATATACATAGTTATTTTAACTTCATGTTTTAATAACGATTGAAGTCACCGTGTCAGACAGAATTAGTTAACCCTCAAACTTCAGACATGAAATTTTATCAATCATTGGCCTGAGAATTTAACCTAGATTCTCCAAATCAAGAGTCTGAAGCCCTTCGAAAACCCTATCAAATTAATGTATTTAAATTAAATTAAACGAAAATTCTATTCTTTTAAAGCTAAAGAAACTCAAAAAGTAAGTATACCGTATAGTTTATCACATTCACAATTCGGTCACAAGACTGGTTAACAGCAGGAATATGCGGTGTTGATTGGGGTCCGGCGCGGTTGGTGTCCCTGATTCTTTACCAAACACTAATATTTGAACTTTAGCCCTTCGCGAGAACGACATTGGATGCAGAAACAATTCAAACATCTGATGGATAGTACATTTATGTTGAAAATATTTTCATGTTTAAAATACCTTTTTTTATCGTGTGGGTTTTGTTGCGGATCCAATGACAGTTTAACTTTCCCCCGGGACAAACTTAACCTTCACTGGTTGGGTTTTTATTGGCGATCAAGCTGTAGATCCTGGCTACACAGGAGTTGCAGCGGTGGGAATAATCCCGTTCTATCGTGTGGCTGGGTTATAACGATTGAGGTAACCTGGTGTCAAAATTTACTTAACTTTGCTTCTGACTTAAAATTTCATACCTAGCATGTCTTACTCGAGAATTTAATTTACTTATGCCCGTTTTCACCATAAATCCCTAATTTTTAAGTGATCCCTATAAAACAAAATTCCTGTTATGTGTTACCATAGGGGTCACTTAAAAATGAAGGATAGATGGTGAAAACGGGCATTAGACGCTTAGAATCGAGAGTCCAACCTATTTTTTTTTTTTACAAATCAGTGAAAATATTTAAAAATATACTATCAAAAAGTATATTACTGTTTGTCACACTCACATTTTGGTTAACACCTTTGCTGCGGCAGTAACTTTCTAATACTTTCCATTCCTTCGGTACAAGGTCAGTAAACCTGGTATTAAAACTTACATTGTGGCGGCACAAGGCTTAAAGACCTTGTAATATTTAAAGTATATTAATTTTATTTTTGGCTTCATGTTAATAGATATTGTGTTTTTTTTCTTTGAATATTAACAATAATGCATTTATTGACATACACCTGAAGACGTTCGTGAATAACTTGTTTAGTATAAAAATTATAGCTATATTCAAAATACAAGGCTTATGCACCCTGTGCCGCACTGAAGTAGGGAAGTCTGGTGGGTATTCTAGGGATGTGAAATACAAATATCGATAGTTTAAATTAAATTTTAATAAAAATTTAAAAAAGTAACAAACAAAGATGTTTTAATAATTTAGTCTAAATATTTTACAAATAAGACATACGTGCATAAATACTTAAATAAGCTATATTTAAAGAAAACATATTAGTTACAACTTCAAATGTTTGTCACGAAAAACATTATTTAAATTAGCAATAAATCGTGTAGCAAATTAAATTATAATCAATTTGCAGTTTTGATTTTGTTTGTTTCTCTTGACGCCATGTCGACACGTGCGTTTCTTACGAATGCGAGGCAACACTGGCTGCACGAAGCTAGCGTGGGGTGCGGTACCAGGTGCGCAGGGTACAAGGTGCTTCGACCTGGTTTCGCATTGTGAAGACATTTTATTACTTCCGTGCGGTACCAGGTCTAAAAACCTGGTATTGAGGTAAGTACATCATTGGATTCTATTTTAAGAATACATCATAGATATATATTCATCACTTTCCTACACCGGATCCAATTGAAGTTATGCCTTTCGCACGACAAGGAAGACTATAATTTTCTTAGCCGCACGGTAAGCGAGACGTATACAAGGTCTATAGACCTGGTTTCGCACTCAACGTGTTAATAGCAGGAATATGTGTTGATTGGGGTCTGGCGGTTGGCGTCCCGGCACTCCCGGCTGATTCTTTACCAAACACTAATATTTGAGCTTTAGTTGGCCCTTCGCGAGGACGTTTGGATTTGGATTGAAACATCTGATGGATGGAGTTTTAAAATCATTTTTGTGTTTAAAAGATAAGTTACCTAAATGCGTTTGTGTATAAAATCTATGTTATAGACTTTGCTGATAGCAGATGGATTTTGTTACAATATTAAATTGAGTCATCAAAAGTGATTTGTATATAGGCTTTATGTAACAAAAGATTTCCAATGGAACTCTAAATATTCTTTATGATTCACGAATATACATATTATATAGAATACTAAGAAAAATAGAATAGAATGAAGGTGTTCAAATTCGATGCAATTCTGCATTCTGAAAATTTATCGAAACAAAATACAATTTTGCTGCAATTTTAATACAATATATAGGTACTTAATTTGAATTTATGAATTTGAATATAAAATGCGTTTTACATTAATATTAATTTATAATTTTAACGTATTAAGTTGAATTCTGAGTAATAGCTTGAAAAGCGTGTAACTCATTCGGAACATGTGTGTAAACATTGAAACTGACTGTAAATTAATCCCATTGTAATGTCGAGATGACATGATTTATAATCACTAAGAACATACAGGTCTCTCTTTCCATGTGATTCCTTATCATCGTTCCAAATGATTTCCACAGCTGGACAAAAGTTCTCAGGGATTTTCGCAACGACGAATCCTGCTGCCCGCATCTATGTCTTCTGCGACCTTCACCAGATCGTCGGTCCACTTCCTGCCAAAAGACGTCGACTATGACATTTATGGAATAAATGACTATGACTATGACTGCTGGACAAAGGACTCTCTAAGGATTTCCACAATTACGGGCCCTGTGCTGCCCGCATCCAGGCGTCTATCGCGACTTTTACTTACTAGATCGTCGGATCACTGAGTTGGAAGCCTGCTTACACTAATGACTGATAATGATGATGATGACCAAGTACATAAACTCTGCTTGATCGAAAACTGATAATAGAGCTCTTATGCATTAAGGTGGGTTTTTGGCATAGATATTCGTTTCACGTGGCGGCCGGAAGACGTTTTTGAGCAGGCCTTCCACTAGGTGGACCGACGGTCTGTTGAAGGTCGCGGAAAGTATCTAGATGCGGGCAGCGCAGGACCGGTTGATGTGGAAATCCTCGCTAGAAGCCTTTGTCCAGCAGTGAACGTCATTTGGCTGAAACGAACGAACGAACACATTTCATTAAATGCAATAAAGGCTGTCATAAGAAAGATATTTTTTCCTTTACACATGAAACACAAGAAATAAATGTCAGTTACCAGGAAGGCGCTTATTGCGGGGTGATCGCCCTGGTATCACTGTTGAAATATTTGCGAAGCTGTGACAATGGGAGATGTGCGCAAGTTTAATCCTTTTATTAGCTTCACTTTCACAATGATTAAGACACGTTGACGGTCGCTTGCCTTGGATAGCTTGGGACTTTTTTGACTACGAAAAGCGGTTACTCCAAAGGTGTTCAATCCCCGTGTAAGACAGTGCATGAATGTTTTCTTTTGCTCTGAGTAATTTCTACGTATTATTAGTTTAAGTAGGTATATCTGATGTCCAGCACCTTTAGTGTCGACAGGCACATCAAGCTATACCTAGCCCTCTTTCTGGCGCAGTCGGGTAAATACTGAAGCATCTTACGCATTGTATTATCCAAATAATGATTTTGCAACAAAAAAAAACTGTTAAGTAACTGTTATAGATACAACAAGCATAGCTTAGTTTGGATTGGATGTCGTAGTGTAAAATCACGGGTCCATATTGGCTCACCTAAAGTTATTTACCCGAAATTGTTCTTCCTAACGATTTTAAATCCGAATGATCACTCTTCCTAAAATTTTTCATCCTAAAGTTTTCATTCATACTATTTGTAGTGCTACTGGCGATGTTCATAACACTCATGTTTCCGAAAATTTTAATTAATAATATCATTAATGTAAATATATTTAAACTCCTACTGTTTTTTATCATAACACTTTTATCCCTAAACATAATTACCATAATATTTTCACTCATACATACCACATAATAATAATAAGTACTACGTACAGAAGGTATTCTTCGCGAAGGTAACGTAAGGTCACAGTTCTAACCTAACCTAAACCAATAATTATGAATAGGACCGATTCGTTTCTGGAACTTGACTGAATGACTGGAGCGGGACTCTGGTTTCGCTTGCTCGGCTTGTGCGTTATGGTCGCAGTTCTAACTTAAGTTAAACCAATAAATTATGAATAGGACCAATTCGCTATACACTTCCTCAAATATACGTGCTAATGCCAACAAACTTGAACTTGAGACAAGTAATATTATCGTCAAAGAAAGAAATCTAAACAAAAAAGATATGACTTTGAATAATAGTGTAAAAGATGGTTATGTTGAGAAAATATAGGAAAACAAATAAAAGTATATTAGATGTTTATTGCTAATGACATTATGAAGTTGGATGCTTCGGAATTATAAACATTAGAGACAGAGTAGTTAGGAATTGTGATTGTTAGGATGAAAAATGTTAGGAAGAACATTTTCGGATTTCCAATTTTCGGAGTTGAAAATTTAGGTGAACTTTGGCGCACCCGTAAAATCACAGATAAGTAAAATTAATAGGTTTGCTAGAGTTGGTTTTTATGGAACCTTTGTGTCATGAGGCACTTCTACCTTCAGGACGTTCCCAATACTGTGAGCTAAGTGCTAGGACTTCAGTAAATTGGAGATAGCTAATAATAATAGCTAGGAATACTGGAACCATTTCAATGCCAAGCGAAGTAATTGGGACCCTTATCGCTATAGGCATAAGGAAAAAAACTGATTTACGTTGTGGGTGGACTGGGCTATAAATAGTCGAGCAGGGCCGCGCGCCCCTTGATATTTGTTTAAACATTTGCTAAGTGCCGACAATCAATAAGTTTGGTTCAAATTGCACGATCGACGGTGTACTATGGTTTTGTTTTGAACTTAGTACCCTGTGAACGCTAGTCAACGTCAGGATCTATTGACACAGGCTGAGTTGCACCACCTAACTTTATCGGTAACTGTAACGATAACCGGTATTTTGGATGGAGTTTGACAGATTTTTGACCGTTTGTTAATGTTAAAACACGGTGGTGCAACCCAGTCTAAGACGCACTTACTTAACGCGTTACACTAAACACTTATTTGTTTAATATAATTTCTCTTACTACGGGATCTTTTTTTATATTGTTGCAATGTTTTCAACTTTTTTTATACAGTTGTTTTTTATATTTTTTCGTTATTTTTTTTATTGCTCCGGTAGTTTTATGTAGGATTTATAAATCCCTTTTCTCTTGTGTGTGTAAAAGTGCATTTAATAATCCCACCAAAATCTATCATAGAATTTCCGCAAATGTTGCAATCCGTTCAAAACTTTCAAATAAAACATTAGAAATAATGAAACTTGTCACACATTTGCTTTATAAACAAACATAGTGACTGTTGGGAGAGTAAATTTGTTCATCTCGCGCGGATCAGTCAGTCAGTTTTTACACGACAAACGACAACATTGTTTTATTATTAACACACTGAAGTTGCAGAATGAGGTTGTGAAATCCTGTAAGGATTAAAGTTTTCTTGGTTCTTTTGCAATTACAATTGTGAAGACACTATTAGTTGATGGCTATAGGGAATTAATTTTTTTTTTTTTTTTTATCCACAACGAGGAAGCTCTTGACCTGTATCTCACCTGATGGTAAGTGACGATCAGGCCGAAGGTGGAAGCGAGCTTCACCCGGAATCCTCAACCACGGAGGAACTGGCTATCTTACCTCTAACTGTCGGAACACAATAATGCTGTTAACATTTTTGTTATGGCGACAGACTTAGGTAAGATGGTGGTAGCTAGCCAGGCGGACTTAGAACAAGCCCTACCACCAACCAAACCGAACAGAAAAATCTGCCCCCACTGGGAATCGAACCCGGGACCTCTGCGTCTGAAGCAGGTGGTCTAACCACTAGACCACAGAGGCGGTTAAGTTAATCTTTTACGCTTGATTAATTCCCTATAGTCATCAACTTCAACGGTGTTTAGTTTCGGATTTAATTTAGTATGATTTAGGAATTGAAACTGAAGCATTGGGAGCAACAAGGGCGTTCGGCACCGAAAGCCCGTTTTGATGTTATTACATCAAAACATGCACTGTACCATCTAGTTTAACATCCCAAAAACTCGTTTCGATCAGCCGCTCCCTGGTGGCGTGAGAATAATTTATGTCACAAGTGGCACTACGCCCTTGTTGCACACAGTAACAAAAGTGCGTTTAAATTCGACCTGTATGCAATTTTTAAAAACTTATTGATGTAAAAAATGACTGAAGACTAATTTTGAGTCTTCCAGTGACTTGGCCCCCTTTTAGATTGGTCCACGGACCAAGTCGCCAGACTGAATTTTCAATTATTTATTGCTCCGGCAAATGGACTCACTCTAAGATTCTAGAGTAGATTTGTGTTGATTTCGTGTTTAATTCATCAACAAAAACATTGAAGATTTACCTTTTAAGCTCCGGAAATTGCGGCAACCAGTTTAAAAAAGAAGAAAATATTTAAAAATTCAATCCGGCGACTTGGTCCGTAGACCTAGCTAAAAGTGAGCCAAATGAGTGGTTGAAACTGGTCCTGACCTTCCAGGCAGGCCTGGAGGATCAGGCTGGACCTTCCAGGCCAGTTGCAGCTGATTCGGAAGATTCCCTTTAATCTAGTGAATATTTTGATAAATCTGATTAAAACACGAAAGTCGGAAAAAATATTAAGAAAGTTGAATATTTAACGGTGATTGTAATAAATACACATGCTTAACTTACATTTTAATTAAAATTAATAAAACAAGTATTCAAATTGTTATTTATTTTCCATAAAAAATAATAATTAAATTAACGCCCTATCTGTTTACCAGTTTGGTGCAACAAGGGCGGATAACACAAGTAAAAAAAATCGCATTTTAAGATGTTTCCGATTGCTTTAAAATAGTTATAATACCTTAATCTTATTGCTAAATCATGGGAATAACAAATAATATAGTAAGTGTAAGTCAAATTATAAACATTAAAAAAATATAAGACATTAAAACTTTCATCGTCAATTTTCTCGAAACTCAATTTTACGAGATACGCCCTTGTTGCACCCAATGCTTCCTCTGGGCCCGGGGGGACCAAAGGCCCACAAACTGTTTCGTAAGATGTTTAAGTGCTTAGTTGATGAGACATCTGTTGAAATTATCTGCTTTTATTATTATTATCACTTAAGTTATTTAGCAAACATTGTAGGAGCACGACCCTCTCTAATTTGTCAGAGGAAAGTGGAGTTTGGTCTACACTCACCATGCTGGACATGAAGAGTTGTGAAGGCCTAATGTTCGCATAATATTTGTCCCTATCCTATTCTACTTTTAGTTGGAATCTAATGGAAAAGTGAACCGACTACCTCTTATAGGTAGCAGGAAGGCACTGGATGCAGGCCGCCATTGGGGGAGACCAATGTTCAGCAGTGGACGTCCTGTGGCTGAAATGAACGGAAAAATATTAATGTAGAGGCTGTGGTTTTTATTATAGTATTTTGATGGCAATATTTAGGTTTAGGTTTAAAAACTTTATTCTTATAAGAACATGTAGGTGAACTATATCTACACGTTAATAAAGACGACGACTACACGACAATAAAGTAACATTGTTTGATATAACATTTTGGCGCAGCGAAGCAGTTTTAACCAGTTGCCCTCCACATTATTTTTTACATAAAAATCAAACCGACTCCAAAAAAGAGTCGGTTTTATTTTTTTTTATAAAATTTTACTTATTTCTTGCTTTTTAGTTAACTAATTATTACCTTGATGTTACCACTGAAGATAGGCAGTACACTGAGACCAAAAAAAATTGGTTCATAATCGGCGGAGATATTGCGTATAAAAAAGTTCATCCCCAATTTTCCACCCTTGGGGGTGAAATATTTTCTTCAAATTCGCATGAAACCACCCTTTTGATAATACCTATTAACAAAAAAATAATCGTTCAAATTGGTTTATAATCGGCGGAGATATTGCGTATAAAAAAGTTCATCCCCAATTTTCCACACTTGGGGGTTGTTTTTTTTATTATTAAATTTAAATGGGACCACCCTTGAGGTATTACCTATACGCCGAAAAAAGATTTGTTCAAATCGGTTTATAATTGGCGGAGTTATCGCGTAACAAACATAGAAAAAAAAAAACATACGGGTCGAATTGAGAACCTCCTTCTTTTTTGAAGTCAGTTGAAAATACGGTTGCTATTACGTATATTTTAGTCGGTATACCTACTTTAGAAAATAAACTGTATCTGCGCGTTAAGGAGCGTTATAAATAGTGTTATCTAGTAATTAAAACGCGGTATCTCCACAAATACTTGCCCAATGAGTAGGTAACGACTTAAGCATATAAAGTCATAATTTGATATTATAGGGATGACAAATCCGGATGTAGGTAGAGTTATTTGTTCTACTTTAAAAATTCGTCAGTTGTTTAATTAGTCGAATAATTTCCAGAATCATTATACTTATTACAGTACTTCATACGTAGCCTAGATTCAATCAAATTAGTTTGATAAGAAACTGTATTCGCTAAACATTGTGAAACCTACTGCCAATAAACGTATAGAAAAGAAATTGAAAATCTATATTTTCATGTTTAAAACGTACTTTGAAAAATTAAAATCTTTATTGGTATTTTAATAATTGAAAATTAATCACATTTATTCTTTACAATGAACCAAATTAAGTTCAATTGTACCTTGGTAAATGCATAAACACACCAGAAATCCTTGAACTTACTCGCACGACAACATTCAAGCTAACCCATCTGCCATAGTTGACATCTATGCGGTTGAAGCAGATCCCATTTTGGAATACAAACAAATAAGTCAAACTACTAGTCTGATGCAGAGTCAACTGTACTTGTACGAATAAATTTAATATTTTTATTTATCAAATTAATATTTGTAGGCATCCCTGAAGCATTGCCGTAGCCTCGATCCGTACTTCCAAGATGGCGGCGTTATCGCGCCATGTTTGCTCGCTCGGTGCGCGAGAGTCGGCGATACCTGTTTTACTAAAGTCTCCGACATACTTTCAGTACCTCTAGTAGGAAAAACTTTCGAGTTCGTTTCGTTGCGTATTCAAAGTGTCATCGAAAAATTTTGTATGAAAAATTAAACAGCGCCCCCTATATTATAGCCGCCCTTATTCGTAGTTTTTGATCCAAGCACTGGCTTAATAAAGCGGATTTTAAATATTTTTGGCGGTTTTTAGAAGCACGTGGAAATGGATAAGCGATTTGATTTCAATTTTCCTCTACGAAAATTTAGGTTCTTTTTTCACGAGTGAACGAAGAATGTGATTTAGATTTCGATTCATCTGAAAGACTAAATACGAGTGTAGCACCTCGTTTATAAAAGGTGCGTAGTTAGGTAAGCGATTTTGAAAATGGGTGTCACATTATTTAGTCAGTGAGAGAGACTGGTTGATTATTCTTATTTTTCAGAAGGTAAACGCATAATCTTTTATATACTACAAGAAGAAAAACTATAATAGGTACCTAAATGCAACATTTCAAAAGCCAATAAATAACTACAATAAAACTACAACACGCAATTGTTGTTCCAAGAACGATATTACTTGTCAACCTTGCCCAAGCTAGATTTCTCCTCGTGAGGCCAAGCGGAGTATTGGGCCAGCTAAATATGTGCTCTCCATACAAACACACATAATATGTGCGCAGGGCACACAGTGGGGCTTACACACAAAATATTTGGTAACACCGCCAATGTAATCCAAGGAGTTTGCCTTGATAAATTAAATACACAGAATTATGTCGATCGTTGTGTTAAATAGCATTAAGCGATGCCTAAACTGTTTTTGTAGATAAAACACGATTTGTGTTTTGCTTTGCGCACTCGTTTTGGGGAAATTAAATGGTGGGCTGAATAAACAGTGGCTTTTAGGGATTAGATACATAGTTTAGCGGTGAATTGAACGTTTAAAAAGTTAAATAACTAAATAAACCCATGATTTAGAGTTAAAATGGTTGAGAGTTAATACTCTACAATATTTTAATCATACTTGAAGATAGACAAGGTTTAAATTAGGAAACTAAATCATGAATAAAAATATTTTCGTGATTATAGAGAAATCAGCAATGATGGGATTTATCTATCGTTTGCTGTTTAGTAGTTTTTTTATAGGATACTAGCTGACCCGGCGAACTTTGTTCCGCCTTAATGGCAATAAATAAGCAGACTTTTTTTTAATTTCGAACGGGATAAAAAGTATCCTATGTCCTTCTCCTGGCTCTAAACTACCTCCCTGACAATTTTCAGCTAAATCGGTTCAGCCGTTCTTGAGTTATAAGCGAAGTAACTAACACGACTTTCTTTTATATATATAGATTACTAGCTGACCCGGCGAACTTTGTTCCGCCTTAATGGCAATAAATAAGCAGACTTTTTTTTTAATTTCGAACGGGATAAAAAGTATCCTATGTCCTTCTCCTGGCTCTAAACTACCTCCCTGACAATTTTCAGCTAAATCGGTTCAGCCGTTCTTGAGTTATAAGCGAAGTAACTAACACGACTTTCTTTTATATATATAGATTACTAGCTGACCCGGCGAACTTTGTTCCGCCTTAATGGCAATAAATAAGCAGACTTTTTTTTTAATTTCGAACGGGATAAAAAGTATCCTATGTCCTTCTCCTGGCTCTAAACTACCTCCCTGACAATTTTCAGCTAAATCGGTTCAGCCGTTCTTGAGTTATAAGCGAAGTAACTAACACGACTTTCTTTTATATATATAGATTACTAGCTGACCCGGCGAACTTTGTTCCGCCTTAATGGCAATAAATAAGCAGACTTTTTTTTTAATTTCGAACGGGATAAAAAGTATCCTATGTCCTTCTCCTGGCTCTAAACTACCTCCCTGACAATTTTCAGCTAAATCGGTTCAGCCGTTCTTGAGTTATAAGCGAAGTAACTAACACGACTTTCTTTTATATATATAGATTTGCCTGAAATGAATATGGACTTTATTGAACACAGTGAGCATAATTTAACAATAACAACATAACACAAAGAGAAAAAAGCATTATGCTCGTAAGCGCATGTCAAGAAGCTGATCTTCCGTGGAAGCCCTTGAGTGAACCTATTCTCTTTCAAAATAAGTCAAAAGCTCGTCAGATTTTACATTTTATTGGAAAATCGCAATAATTACTACAATATAAGATAGGTGCTACAGCTTGTTCTGCTTCTGTTTGACTCTACTTACTCGTACAAATGTGTCGCAATAAGAGATGGTGTTGATACAGTTGGCCTCTATTAAATCGACTGGAGTATGTATTGTACGGTTGCGTGGATTATTTAATTACAAGTACATTTTTAATACGTTTGTGCAATCCAGTTTACACAGTACCGTTGGTCATGTGGAAAATATTCAATAATTTTCCACGGAAATTATTTACGAAAGCTGAACTTTCCGTAAAATTATTTGTCTCCTCCACGTGTTTCTTTTTCAATCTGAATGAAGTAGGTAGTTTTGCATTCTTATTTTAGGTACTGAACATGGTTCAGTGGAACGGAGTGGTTTAATGAGGACTCTGAAGAAAGAAGCTCTATTTATCTAAATTTACAAGCCAGTAACTGGGAAAAATAACAATAACATTTTTAATTTGTGTGTGTGCATCGAACCTCCAACCATCATGAAGGATTCCAACTAGACCACAGAACTTCAAAAATCAGACAACACCATACCATTTTGACTTCAATTGTTACCCTGACGATATAAGAACACTGATTACCCCAACGAATCCAGTTCTTTCTTAATCCCCAATCCTTTGGCTGCATTCCATTCAAGAGTCTCAATATTGACATCGCCAGTGTTAACCAGCCGGCCTTGACCGCGACCTTCCAGCCAGGTTCAGCCTGATAACTTGAGTTAATATTGGCAGCGTACACGCCACTGTTTGATGAGCGCTCCACTCTATCAATATATAAACATAATATTTATATTTGAACCGCTTTCGGTTCACCAACGAGCACTTGTGTAATTTGTCTCTGAAACTGATAATCTGTAAGTCTATGTGTAGAGTGACGTAGCCTGTTTGTTGAAGTGTTTGTTGTATCAAGTGAGCCAGAGGAAAGATGGCGATAGCAGCTGATTACCAGAGCCTATGGAGGCTTCTTTTTGATAACGATATCTCGATAGCACGAATGCCTTCGTGTAATCGATGTTTTAAAATGATAGCCACAATCAACACGGCCAATGTGACTTTGACGGCAAGTGGTTTGTTTGATCCTGGCTGTAATGGAACCAGTAAACACTTAGGTGTCCTTGGAAATTTCACTTAGTGCCATTTAATCCTAAAAATGTACTATATTGGTACTAAAAATCGGATATAAACATACGTAGGACAGTAATCAAACCAACAACAAACAGAAGTGTTCCATGCCACTTTGCAACTTATTTTCACGCCCGTTTGTCCTTAAATATCAATATTTTGCTTCCTTTTTCTCTATGCAATACTTAGACCCAAAAGGGCCAGGTTGAAGTTAGTGTCAGGTCTATCAGTAAAGCACGTAAACAGTCTAATATAACGACGTTACAGGGGGGTGAGATAGCTTCGAGAAAAAGATGGTACGGCTGTGCCTTTCTGCTCTTTTGCTGCCCGACTTGACGAGGTAGGAGGCACCTTCGTGTCCTCACACATCTACTCGTAATATAACATATGTAAAGGATCACACCAGCATTAAAAGGCACTCATAAAAACCTACACAGTTTCGCGTTTTGGGTTTTCCAGAAATTCTTCTTCATTCTTATGAAAAGTAGTTAAGTGCCCGTATCGCGACTCACGCGCAGCCTCGGTAATGAGATAAAGAGACCGACTGCACATTATCGGCGTCGTGTAATGTGACCCTTTAATGCCCTTATTCCGGCGGTGCTGCGTTTGGTAGAGGCAAGATGGAGGCAAGTTTGATAGCCAACGGTTTTGGTGGTTGACTACGCTAGTTTGTTCCCTTTGACCGCTAAATGATTGCGGTAAATTCACTTCTAAATGCACACTCGTATTTAGCTGCTGGAGAGTATTAAGAAAGAAAGAAAGAAAGAAAAAATGTTAATTAATTTAACTATCATAAACCATACTAATAACAATTACGAAAGAAAAAATATATTGGTGGTAACAGGATTGAGAGTCAAACGAAAGAAAAATGCACCGTTTATCGTTATAGTTATGGTTAAAGTTAGATGATGCAACTCAGTTTTAAAGTTAAAAGTTAGATAATTACTGGGTACAGGTCACTATTGTTCTAAATGTGATGTGATTACGCCTAAATCGAAGCTATGCTATTGGGCACGAATTTATAAGTAAACCTTTGGTCAGCTTCAATTGAGTTTTCATACCATTCTTAGATAGTTGAAAACACCGGTATTTATCCAAACCAAAAACTCGTTTATATCACTTACATCTTCCAACCACAAACATTGTAAGTACCTACCCAACTTGTCCCACGTCCTACGTGTGACCTAAACGAGGCACCGCCTAAGCGCGCTGTTTGAGTTTCCAATCGGTGACCGTGGCAGCGTTTTGAGCTAACGCGTATTTGTTTAGCGATGGACTAGTAATTGATCGGCGACGCAGCACATCAGGGGTCCACTCCGAAACGCTGTGATCGGCTATATCTGTCTTTATCACTCTAGTTAGGATGCAGACGAGAGAGACCGGGATAGAGAGCTAATATTCAAGTTTTGCGTGGAACTCGCGGTTTAGGCTACTCTTATCTCCGCATCTCCGCTTTGGTGGAACCCGGGCCTCAAGTACGAGGTTATACCTAATATATTATCTACTTGTTTTCTATCATCTAGGTTGTTGTAACAACTGAAGTTTACAGTCGTTTATATTATATCGGTCAACGTGAAATTGTGGATTCCGTCAGTTGATAATATAACGCGTGAGATTGTAAGCTAAGGCTGAGTTGCACCACCCAAATTTGACCGTAACTATGACGATAACCGGTGTTTTTTGTACGGAGTTTGACAGATATTTGACGTTTGTCTCAGTTAAAGTAAGATGGTGCAACCCACCCTAACAGTGAATTCACAATTTTCGGAAGTCGATTTGAGACGCCAAAGTCGTCCATCTTTGATACAGTACCTACCTACTCGAAAGTCGCCTGAAAAAGAATTACGCCCGTATTCACAAACATTACTATGAGGTCTCATAGACGGCGTGGACGCACAGGGTCACACACGAACCAATAACAGAGCTCTATTCAACGCTGTGCGTTCGATTTGTTGCTTCACTTAAGCAAGCATTGTTTGTGAATACGGGAGTTAATTAAATGATCAAACGAACTTACCAAGTGAAGTTCGATCTAAATTATCCTGTGTCCGTCCGTCTGTCAAGACCCTTTTTCTCAGGAACGCGTGGAGGTATGAAGCTGAAATTTATATCAATTACTCAGGTCTACTGTCCCTTGAAGCTGTGAAAAAATCAAACTTCTAAGCCAACGCAATCAAAAGATACAGCCGTTTATGCCGCAAATTTTCGACACTTGCAAGGGAATCAAAACCTACAGGGTGCTTCCCGTGAACTCAGAATCTTGAAATTTGGTACGAAGCAACGTCTTATAGCATAGATAAAGGAAAAATTACGAAAACCATAAATGTTTAGTTACATCACATAATATATATTTTTTAAATAATTTTAAACTTACTACCCATTTCCTCATAAACGCGTAGAGGTATTAAATTGAAATTCATACCAAATACTCAGGTCTATAATACCTTTAAGCTGTAACAAAATCAAACTTCTATGTCAACGCAATCAAA
This sequence comes from Ostrinia furnacalis, assembly GCF_004193835.3. Lineage (NCBI taxonomy): Eukaryota > Metazoa > Arthropoda > Insecta > Lepidoptera > Crambidae > Ostrinia > Ostrinia furnacalis. The sequence goes on along the minus strand of NW_021136974.1, from coordinate 30,317 downwards.
AGAAACAGCAATTTAAGCTGCATATTTTGAAACTCGCAAGTACTCGCAAGGGAATCAAAACCTAAAGGGTACTTCCAGTCGACCTAGAATCTTGAAATTTGGCATGAAGCAACGTTTTATAGCACACATAAAGGAAAAATTCCGAAAACCTTAAATTTTTAGTTACATTACAAAATATATATTTTTTAATAAATATAAACTTATGAATTTCATTTTGCAATAAAAATACCATAGTTATGACTCGATTGTCGTAATGAATGAACTTTGTAAACCTTGCAGGTTTGTACGGAACCCTCGGTGCGCGAGTCCGACTCGCACTTGGCCGGTTTTTTTACTATGTCCCGCTTCTGACGGAAGAATCCCGCTATTTTCACTCAAAAAGTACCAAAGTCCCGACTTGGCGAAAAAAAAAAACTGGCAACGATAGAAACTCCTAAATGAAACGGCAGAATCGCATCGAATTTGGGTTCGTTGGATTTGTCTTTTTGAGCACTTTAGTACTAGATGATGTCCAGTCCAGGGTCCTGATGATGGAGTCAGGAGGTGGCCATAGGAATTCCTAAACGAAACGGAGGAAATTTATCCCTTCCTAGCCTTCAAAAGTTCAGCCGTGATTCCATCATCACCCGGTGCCTTGTTGTTCTTCAGCTGTTTGAGAGCCATTTTAATCATGTACAGACTGACGTCCGGGATATCTTCGGTACAGTGTCGGGTCAATGTAGCTCTTGGGTCTTCGGCTAGATTTAGAAAAAAAAACCTCTTAGTAACAATATAAAAACTTATTTAAAAACTTTATTGTATTCACAACTGGATTTTGAATTATTTGATTGTGATAAGCACAAAATGCAAACTATAGAATTTATGTTAGAACTGTCTTGCAAATTTTTTATTTGTAACTGGTGCAGAGATGTTAATAAAATAATTAATGGAACTAGAATTGATTTAGATCATGATAATGTAATAAAAATGTTCTCATATAATTATTATTATAAAAGAAAACATTGTAAAAAATAACTAACCATTATTAGGTTAGTTATTTTTTACAATGTTTTCTTAATCAATTCTAGTTCCATTAATTATTTTGTTAACATCTCTGTCACAATCAAATAATTCAAAATCCAGTTTTTATATTAATTTACAAATAACCAAAATACCTATACAAATAAGAATAGTAACAGAGTTCATTACAGTCAAGTAATAAAATAAAAGAAACTTGGAATGTTATCAACCGAGAGACTGGTAAACTAAAACCAAAAGATAATGACTTTTCTCTCAAAGTTCACGATAATTTGATTTCTGCAGATAAAGATGTAGCGGAAGCTTTTGACAAATTTTTTGGTAATATAGCTTCAGCAACAACTGCCAACTTAAAGTCATCTCCCTCCGAGGCCGAAGAAATATTGAAAACCCACGTGACACCCTGTGACTCGCACTTCTCTTTTAAACATATTACTCCATTAGATATCACTAAAACTTTTAATCTTTTAAACGTAAAGAGTACAACTGATATCTGGGGCATCTCTGTCAAGATAGTCAAACACATTATTGATATAATTTCCCCACAGTTAGCGATAATATTAATTCTCGTCACTACACTGCACAACATAAAATAATTACGTTTTTTGTCGGTAAAAACGTCCTGGTGACGTCACTTAAGCATTTTTCTTATACTGCGTGCGGTCGTTGCGCGTGCGCACAAAGGAATGAGACCGCTCGGACACCGAGCCCACAGCGTGGTAGGGGTGGGGTTGCCCGCTCTTTTGTTTTTTACTACTACTGCGCTGAATATTGTGTGCGGATTGGGTTGTCGTACAGGGGTACTACATGGTAAATTAAATCTCGGAGGCGAAAGCAGGATAATTTATTTCAATGTCTGTGGTAATAGTTATTGCCTAAAATAAGTAAGCTTCAAGGATTTTGGAGTAAAGTCGTAGTTTGGGTAATAAACACTCGACGAGCCGAAACCCCATAGATAGGTGGTGAAAAAATAAGGTCTGTGGTAAATGACTGAGAAGATGAGAAGGGTTGTAGAGCAATAACCATTAAATTTTGGCGCCAAAAATCTAAATAATTGCATTTGGGGAATACCATGAATGATGTCATTTTATAGTGGTACTAAAAGTAAGCAATGCTTATGTCACAAAATAGAAATAAAGGTAAGCTATGGTACTTCCTTTACATAGCTTCATAAAAATACGTAAATGCATTTCAAATTTAGCCCAGTTCCATTCTGGGAGTGGATACGGCAGTCAATGCGTTCTAGGTTTGGAGAGAATCTGCAACCATGTTAATACCTAAAGAAGTAGTCCCTAGTGGGATTCATACCAGCAACTAAGATGGGATGATGCCACACAATGTGACACAATCAACTCACCAATCTATCTATACTTATAATAAATCTGTAGAGAGGTCAATTCTGTACATGAAATATATTTTCAAAATAACTATCAGGGGGTAATTACTTAATTAGTGATCGATACTGATGCCAAAAATGCAATCAGTAAAATTTTTGTCTGTCTGTCTGTCTTTCTGTCTGTCTGTCTGTCCGTCTGTATGTTCCTTGTAGAAACAAAAACTACTCGACGGATTTTAACGAAACTTGATACAATTATTTTTCATACTCCTGGGCAGGTTATAGTATACTTAGAAATTCCCACGGGAACAGGAATTAGCGGGAAAATCCTTTTGTATGAAAAATCAAAACCCGATAAGTTAGATGCTTGAAATTTGGCATGCAGATACCTTAGTAAACTTAAAGCTTAGTTACAACAAGTAATTCCCGAAATTCCCACTAGAACGGGAATTAGCGGGAAAATCCTTTTGTATGAAAAATCTAAACCGCTTAAGTTAGACGCTTGAAATTTGGCATGCAGGTACCTTAGTAAACTTAAAGCTTAGTTACAACAGGATATTGCTAAATTCCCACGGGAACGGGAGTTAGCGGGAAAAAACATTTGTATGCAAAAAACCGCGTAAGATAGATGAAGGGGGTAAAACGGGATCCACGCGTACAAAGTCGCGGGCGGCCGCTAGTTAAAACTATGTTGTTTTAGATTACATTCGCTCTATTTGCTTCATTGTAATTATTGACTTACTACTGACAATTCAAGTACCTTTGTACTTTTGCCTTTTATCCATAAAATTATCATTAACGCTAATGAATGAGCTAATGACGCTCTTCTTTGTTTGATCATACAAATGGAAGATAAAAATAAATGTCTTCAATTTAATAAACATTGATAAAATATGAATTCTGTCTTCTAACTGCATACTCGTATCTTGACTGCGTACCTACAGTTATAACGATGATCTTTTATTTCTTTTTAACAGACTTAAAAAAAGGAGAGGGTTCTATTTGTTTTTAGTTTAGTACACAATGAAATTATTTAAGGAGTAATTATTTTTAAACGTCGTTGATTTAGATTTTTTATTCTAGGTCTTTACGAAGTAGGTACCCTTTAGGTTTCTACTCTGACAAATACACTAACAAAGGAGTGGATCCCATAAAGGTTCTATTTACTTTTGATGTGTGGTATCTACCTACCTTAAAAACTAACGCCCGTATTCACAAACATTACTATGAGGTCTCACAGTGCGCGTTGACGCACAGGGTTACACACGAACCAATCACAGAGCTCTGTGCGTTAGATTTGCTGGTGAATGCAGGCGTAAGAATACTTATTTGTTTTCCTATGCGTAAGTTGCACTGTCAAAATTAAGCTATGGACTAGCTCAGAATCCTTGGCATGTTCATCAAATTGTTTGCGTGGCCAATTGCCGGCAGACGCGCTAGAACAGACTGTAACCGTAACCGCTGTTGGCCAATAAGTAAGATCAAACACACGGACGTGCGACTTTCAATAATTATGTTTGCTGAAATCTTTAGCGGCGGCCATCTTGCCACTTAGCTCGCGGCTCACGGCACATGGAAAATTTCATATAGCACGGTCATGCGATAATTTAGATGTATACAAATTTATATGTGAAGTATAATATTAGGTATTTTAGCGTGTACAGTTTTGTTTTGTGAAAGCAAAAAGGTTTCACGCGGGCAGCTCACGTGCACACGTGTATGTTACACGATTATTTACTCCCATATTCACAAACATTACTATGAGGTCTCACAGTACGCGTCAATGCACAGCGTGACACATGAACCAATCACAGAGCTCTATTCAACGCTGTGCGTTCGATTTGCTGCTTCACTTAAGCAAGCATCGTTTGTGGATACGGGCGTTAGTTACCTACATCTTATTTACGTATATCTTCGATCTTGCAATGACATTTCGATCGTAGATCGTTCAACTTACATAATTATGAGATATTTATTCCATTATTCATTACGTATGTACATAATACATTCAAGCGAACAGAACAGCCAAAGAACCTGAAAGCCTTCAAGTAACTTAAGATACACTACTTACTTAGCTATTTTTTCCCAAAAAACGAAAAAATATGTATTGATGAAAGATGAGCAAAGGATTGTTAGTTAGAATTTAACACATTGCCTCAATATTAAAAACATAGGTGGTACTTTAAACATATTTTTACCGATTACCGGCTAGTCACGATTTCAAAAACAAGTATCAAGGTGTTATTGTCTCATATCATTATTATAATCATGTTAGAGGTAGTCAAGCGCAAACAGTTCCTTATTTAGATACTGTACATATTTGAGACCTAATATTGTCACTATATTGATGTTATTTATCTTCTCAATTCAGGTACTAAATTAATTTGCCAAGCTTTAGAAATTATCGTGTTGTAGGTACACACGAAGTTATTGCGGCAAATATTTAATATTTGATTCATAGTGTTCTTTGGTTGTTTGCATTTTTCTTTATCTTAAAACTATTACTGTGTCAAATGGTTGTTTGACTTGTTTGTAAACCGAATATTTTATTGATTAACTGAAATTAAATAAATAAACAGATAATTAGTATTATATTTTTTACGAATCAGACTTCTTAGACGATAAAAATTGTTTTAGAGGATTCAAAAAGGTATTGTTTGGGTTAAAGCGCGTTCATATACATTTTGAATAAGTAATGAATTTAAATAGTTCCGTGGCAGCTTACAAGGCAAAAATACACATTTACCTAAAATACACTTCAGATTTGAATTCAAATTGAGATCACATGAATTTTCTCACTTATGTAGGTATACTCGTATCTCCTAGGTATTCGTAATACAAGGAAAACTACATGCAATGTAAACAGGCGAAAAAATCTGCAGTATTCTTAGAAACTCTTGTTTGACTTGGCTCCATCAAAATCATAAATCCATTAAAAAAATCAAGCTCAAATCATATCTAGCTCAAGTTGTTATTATAGTCATATATAAAAAAGATAAAGCATTTAAGTGTTATTTAGCAAGTGCTCCAAGAGATCACTTGGAATTTTCCACGTTTCATCAGCAAAGTTATCAGATAAAGTTGTCTCATTTTCTATTAAATTCTTTGCGAGATTTGTAAATTATATTGTTCATAAATTAGTGTCACTCACGCGGATGGATGGTTTCCTGTTGATGTAACTGTCTCGTTTCCATCAACCCCTTGTATTATTTTGTCACTTTAGAAGTGCTGGATGTATTATTATTACCTATTGTTTCACGTTATTTGTTACGTGAGAACGCCTTCCAAAAGGTAATAAGTTTCAATAAGAAGGATATTTTTTTTTAGTCTTTCTTTTGTTTATAAGGAATCTTTTTATTTGTTCTATCGGCTGCTCTCTACATAATACCTACTATAATAATAGTGATGTAAGCTGCAGTTTTTTTTTTCAGTTTTCGTAATATATGACAGTTTCATACTATGACGTGGGGCTTAGACACCGAAATGAAATTAATGATAATAAAGTAAAGGTCGTACTTGTTTCCTTGCACATTAATAACAAGAAAATACACATTTGAAGTAATATTTAAAAGATATTAATTACTTATTATTATTCCTAAACCTGTATTCTCGTCTTCACATCCAACGTAAAGCGAGTTTTGAAGGCAAGGAGGACATTATTTGATTAACACTAATTAGTATGAACCGGCTTTATTTCCCAACGAAAGTGACCTCGGGGCCTCTCAAAACCCTTCAGTTACTGCGGAACCTTATCACCTTTGTTTTTGAGTTCAATTTTGATAAACAATGTAGAGTCGATAAAAAATTCGTTGGAGAAAGTCGTACTTTCTGAATTAAGCTAATCTTGTGATTTGAGAATAATGCATGCATCCGCATCTGTAGATGTAAATCAGTTATTAATTTATTAAGTTTAATACAGGTAGGTACTTTGATAAAATTCATACATTTTATTCATCCATTCTCATTCCTCAATCAATTATCTTATAAAAACGCTCATAGGAAAAATTTTGTAGGCTATGTTTTAATTTCGGAAGTCACGCTTAGGTACTCCATTGCAATTCACCTACAATAAGTAAAATTGGAATAGAAACATCTAGTTATTGTTTTTCTTGTGAAGATTTTAAACGACATTATAGTCCCATTAAAGATATGACCATTAGAATTAGCTTTAGCGAGCGTTACAATGCAAATGCTTAGCTGGGTTGCTCTACTTACTTTAACTTTAACAAACGTCAAAAATCTGTCAAACTCCACACAAAACGCACCGGTTATCGTTATAGTTACCGTTAAAGTTAGGTGATAACTCAGCCTTATTGTTTGTACTCGTAACTTACGCAAAACCTACAAAATTACCGAAAACGCAAAACAACATCGGTATTCACGACGTTAATCGACCCACAAATCGTTGCGCCCCTGTAATTAGCCAAACTGCCGTTTAGCCCGACCAATAAATCTATCATCTCCTCCGATTTCACGCGCAATCCCACACAAAAGGTACAAGTCAAACGAACTATCAAAAGGCCCATTCTTCCCTAAACGGGGGCTAACAACATTATACCCATGTAATACATATTTCATTATTACTTCCACCTTTACAGCATGTTTAATTTTATTGCTCTTGCAACCCCGAGCTTTTTTTTTATAAGGCAAAGGCGCGATGTTATAATGCCTTCCGTTACAATAGGGGGCGTTGTATTGTTGTACAATATTTTTTATTGCATTACACTCGCGGTGTATGGATAGGATAAACATTTTATTAGAATAACTAGCATAATATTTCGTTATACATATTAAAATGTAACGATATTTTTTGTAGCCTCAGTAGTACCTAAGTATATCTACAATGTTGACTGTTTAATCCTATGTAGATTTGCTGACAAAATTTTCTTGATGACATTTAAAGGGACAAAATTCTGGTGGTTGCTTTTTCAGAGATTCCAACGTGTAAAGTTACATGAACGAAACCGTATGACGAACGCAAAAAGATGTCGACAGACATTCAATATCTGCGTCGAATATTTACTGTTCTTCCATTTGCTTGTTTTGCCGTCAGTACCATAGCTGACGCTTCCACGTCGACCTCAATGGTTCCTGAACGCATCGCCGACCGACCCATTCACAAGGAGACACTGGCACTCGTTTCCGGTCGTCCCGCTTTGTGCAATTCGACAAGGCAGCTCTGCCGCCGGCCAAACGCAACAATAGCGAACGCGAATTCAAAAATCGAATTCCCAATTCAAAAATCGAACCCTTAATTCAAAAGAGCATCGTTGAGGTTTATTGGCTTATCGCTTGATTGATTGTGCGAATCTTTTTTTTCAAATCCGATGTTGCCAGTTATTGTCGATTTATCTCCGATAATATATTTTGATTTGGGCGTGGCGAATCAGCGAAAAGCTTTGTCGGTGCAGGAAACTTCCTTATTTTTGTCAGGAACAGGTACATTGGGAATGTTTTGGTAATTGCTATGAATGCATTGCATGGTGCACTTGTATTTGTGTTACGCGTGTTAGCGATCTTTTGAGGGAAGAAAAGGGCATTATGTCAATATACTTGTAATGGAATGTATGAAATCTATAATGGCCCTTTTAGACCCTAATTTTTTCATAAATTATAGTTCTATAAATGTTGAAATACAGAAAGAGACACTATAAAAACTTGGAAAATTTCAGGCTTAGGTAGTTTTCCCTTTGTTTCTTAATGCCTGAGATTGAATATCCTTTTATTTTAGTTTTCTTTAACACAGTAAAAATCTGATAACGTCCTTCGATGTCGTGGCGTTAGCTATTGTGTACCTAAAGTTCATCATGGTTTTCATTAAAGAGATCGATATCTCACGATTGAGAACTCTGTGTAGAAAATAGAGTAAAAAACTAGTGGGAGAGAGAGTTCTTTACGAAATCCCTTTCGAATTGTTTTCAAAAACAAAGCGCAGTTTTTACACTTGAAAGATATTATGTAATTTGGATCTGAAAAATGAGATATAGACTATTTACAGTCGCCAGCGCATCTGACTACAATTAATTTACAAACTGGCACCTATTACAACCAGATAAGGTGCTAGTGTTTATTTTCACGTGCCGTCCTCTGTACTAGCACCTTGAAAAATTTAAATTACAATTATCCAAACTCATTACTCATCCAACGGCCCATTTGTTCACCTTGTCCCAAATCCGCTATCTGACTCAGTGTGGTTTTCCATTAAAAATATGTGTTTAATATTATTAAAGACGATTTCGGCGTATTTCCATAAGCGGGCGCAAGACAATGCTTCATTTTCCACTCACGCGCAGACTCCCTATTACGTAATGACAGCTTGGAATCCATCTTGGAAACCCGAGTGTACAGTCCATGGAAAACTGAACTCTGTGTATTAGTATATAAAGTTTGAAATGGATTTTAGTCAAAGTTCTGGATACCGTGAAATGTATGAGTTACCGTGTCTAAACGGACAGACAGTGCTTGTTGAATATGGACAGGTATAAAATACATAATTAGATCTAGGTGCCATTAGTTCCCAGTTCGCGTAAACAATGCGACAAAGGCGGCTGAGGTGGCGTGACGCGAGTCGCCTTTATGTCTGTTGAAACACTGGTTTTTTAGATAAACTTGGAGAAGAAAACAGCATAATACGATTAAAATGACAAAATTTCAACAAGTTCTTAGCTGGAAACGTTAAAAATCGTGGAGGGAAGACAGCTCTGGATCGAAGGCTAAAGAAGATGACACGGGTCTATTCCCACCTCTCGTTTCCACCGCTGCAACTCCAGTGTAGCCAGGATCTACAGCTTGACCGCCAATAAAAAAAGTGAAGATAGCAGTGACTGGATGAAAAAAGCGGGAAATCGACCTCGAACTAACGATTATAAAAAATAATTATACATATTTTATTATAAAGCATCACTTCATTTCATTCCATTTCTTTTTATGGCTTCAATCATGTAGAGATTATTAGATTCTACAATTCTTATTAGTTAGAAGCGAACTTTAGTATTATTTTTTAACAATAACATAAAAATTTACGATTAAAGTGATGTGTTTATTATGATTGTTACGTTAACTGATGCATAAAAAATAAGCCTGATTCCGCGAACTCTACATTTATCGACCGCGTGTTCCTTTAAAAGGCGATACATTCAATCGTGTCCAAGCTATTAAATATTTTCCCTGATGATACATGTTGCGGCCGGTATAATTACTGAGTGTGAACAACGCACAGTGTTTTAGAAACCCTCAAAATCGGACATGATTAAGTTAATGCCATGAGTCGATAGCGTCTTATGTTTCAATTACAAGAGTGAAACTCACGTGTACTCATTTTACTTGGTTTTTGAGAAAAAAATTGTGAAAGTTGGCCGTTTTTAAAATTCCTAAAAATGAAAAAATTTTTTTTTTAATAATTAAGAGGGTTTGTAAACTTGTGATAAAGCTGATTCGATTGATCATTAAAAGACGCATGTATTGTACTTTATTTCATTTCTACAAGTCAAGTAGTTCCAGAGATTTTAATTATTTTTCATTATTTAGACTTTATTTTTTTTCTTCCATACTAAATGGAATCCGCAATTTTATTTCATACTGAACAATACTTTGGTATAGCCTCTATGTAGAAATATTTTTATCTTTTGTGGATCGTGTCTTGTACCAGAGGTATATGAATTTCTTTTTTTTTTATTTTTGCCTATACAATTTTTTATAGCAATGATTCATCGACGCATTGGAATATGATAAGGCGTTTTAAAGAATAATTACAAGGGGACTTCGTCGTCAAAAATACGTGTCTCCCGTGCCAAATACATTGTGTCGTTCATATTATTATGGACTTTTCATCCTCTGTACTGTGTTCGGTATCTCCAGTATCTTCGGTGTCTTGGTGTTCGTGTTGGCAAGGTTGAAGTAATGAAAGTACTGCTTTAGAGAAAGGTATTCTTTTCAATTTAATTTGCTAAATGGGTTTTAGCAATCGCCCTACGAGTGTGGACCCCTTCCCGTGCCACACACAACCCTTCATCGGAGTATAGTTAACGTCAGATTATATTTCAATGCGTAGATGAAACATTGCTATAAAAAATTGTATAGGCGAAAATAAAAATAATAAAAATTCATACATCTCTGGTACAAGACACGATCCACAGAAGATAAAAATATTTCTACATAGAGGCTATACCAAAGTATTGTTCAGTATGAAATAAAATTGCGGATTCCGTTTAGGATGGAAGAAAAAAAATAAAGTCTAAATAATGAAAAATAATTAAAATCTCTGGAACTACTTGACTTGTAGAAATGAAATAAAGTACAATACATGCGTCTTTTAATGATCAATCGAATCAGCTTTATCACAAGTTTACAAACCCTCTTAATTATTAAAAAATTTTTTTTTTCATTTTTAGGAATTTTAAAAACGGCCAACTTTCACAATTTTTTTCTCAAAAACCAAGTAAAATGAGCACACGTGAGTTTCACTCTTGTAATTGAAACATAAGAAGCTATCGACTCATGGCATTAACTTAATCATGTCCGATTTTGAGGGTTTCTAAAACACTGTGCAACGCTTCGGAAAACATTACCTACCTTCTAACAACAAACATTTGTTGTGGGCAAAGAAATTGTTGATTACCACCGATAGATAATCCGTCGTTAGCTCAGCCCGAAGCAACACGCGAGCCACGATATTTGTCTATGCCAGACCTTCCATTCATCAAAAGGACCCATTAAATGTCTATTATGAAACTTATTTTTCGGATGACAACACTCAACAATAGTATTTACATTCGATGTCAGTTTGTTTTACATCAGAAATACACATTGAATAAACGCGTAACATTTTTCTTCCAACATTTCTCGGTTTCTTTATGCTCCGAACATAATGTCCCGTATTATGCCCGAGCCATAGTTCCGTGGACCGTTCTTTGTCCACACAAAGAAAGGTGAATGAAGCACGGAATAATAATAACACATGTCTGGCCGGTAGCAAGAATCGAGAATATTAAAAAGATTTTTTTCGGTTAAATATGACAGCCCGCCACGTGGTAACACAAAGGATTCGAATTTGGAATTCCGACGTCAACTAATTTTTATTTTGTTTTTAATTCTTCATAGCCATTTCGCAGCATTATTAGAGCTTTATTTTATGCGTACGTTATCATCAAGTGATAATTTACGAACGCGTATGTGCTCAGTGGGCTCATAAATTTGCGAGCACGTGATTTATTCGGGGATTACGTCGCGTTATGTTATCACTACGCTTACCGTACGTATTTTATACGCATGTTTAGATATGTGCCTATATTTTTTCTAAACATTTCTCGATGGTATTTAGCGGTTATGTTTGTGATAACAAATATAGTCACAATAATGTCCTCTTTGGGAAGAATAGGTGTCAGAAACAAAATCCTATAAAAACAGAGCGACACAATAGCGAGTGTTCGATAAACGCAGGCAGAATCACTTGATGTCTTCGCCATGTCATTTGTTGGCAACATCGAGGGCCCTCAGAAATGGCGCGTGAACCGACGCGAGCAGCACCTTTATTTTCCATTGCGAATTGCACCCTCGTGTATTGAAATAGGTCACACAGTTTATTAAGCAAATATTGCGATTTATTTTTATGCATTCTATTTGCACAAATCCACGATTTTTGTTAGATCAGATTAAATGTTGCAGTTTTGCAGCTCTCCAAAAGGGATTAGGTTAGGCAGGCCGATAACAATATTAATAAAAGCTGTATTTATTATTAAAAATATTATAACAGTATTTTTGGTTTTTGTTTCATTCTACTCGCATCAGATCAGGCAAGGCATTTCAATCAACAGCCTAGCTTTACCTTTTGATATTACTTTGTAGTTCAAAAAGTAAACTTGAAGTCTCAATTTTTGAGTTTAATTTCTAGTGAGTATAAACTCGAAAACTGCTTGAGATTTTCGAAGAACAATTTAATTAATTAACGGAGGGCGAAGTTGTCGGCTGGTGTACAGTTCCGTTAATCTAGCAACTTGTGTAAAATTCACAAAAACTTTAAGCCCGTAGCTGCTGCAGTTTGAGTAGCGAACTTGTAATAGGTTTATAGTTTGAATATTTAAATTGTCTACAGCGCAAAATTGAGAGAAATCATTATGAATCGAATTGCTCCTTTGTGCTGAAAAGTCTACAAAAATCTAAAGGGCTATATGCTAGAAAAAAGTCCTAATCAAGAGGCCAACAATACAAAGTTTTGTGTTTAAATTTGAGAGAGATGATCTAAATTGAGTTCGATCTTCGTACGGCGTATGTTCATCATAATTAATGTAGGACTCTAATGGTGAAAGAATTTTACAAATCTCTAGCAGTTTCGATCTTTCGATAAGTACTTATAGGTAGAGATAGAGATCCCTATCTTTCAGCAGAATAACTGCATTTATTTTCTTGACTGGTATTTTTTTCAAAACTCTAGAAAAATCTTATACACCTATAATAGGAAAATGGTAAGAAAATACATCTAGAGCGCTTTTCATTTGTTTTTCATACCGTACCTATATTGTTTTATATTTTCTAGTTCGGCATAGTATTTTAACGCTTACGCTATCGCACTCCCCATTTTTCGGTGATAATAGAGCAGAGCGGAAGGGGTAAATATTTGCGATGCTGGCAACACTGGTGTTTCGCGGGTAAACACCGTTTTTAATCGGCGGCGCAAACCTACTCCGTTACACTTAAGAAAGTCTAACAAAAGGTCTGAATTTGTTTTCATACATTCATATTTTGTTGAAAGCAAATTGTGAACTGTCTTTTTGGCCAAGTAAACAATTTTTTTTAACAAAATTAAATTGAGTAGGTACCTAGGTAATTAAATTGGGCAGGCCTCCCACTAGGTGGACCGACGATCTGGTGAAGGTCGCGGGAGGTACCTGTATGGGCCCGATTCTTATTTGTATGAAGAATCAGTCGGTGTAATGTGCGCACTTCCATACCTACATGCCCATACTGACAAAGTATCGACAGACAAAAAGTTTGCAGTCTACGCAGAGCTGATCACAAACTAATTTAAAACTTAAATTCATAGTTCATAGGTCAGGGAGTAAGTAGTCGCTCGTCTGACAAGCGAAAGGACGTGGGTTCAATTCCCATCAGAGACACTCGTAAATTAAAAAAGCTAGTAAAACTAAATGTCATTATGTCGCCAATAACCTTGTAAATACTATAAGATATGTAACAATTTGTCCAAATAAACTTTATTATTATTATTGAAAAAAAAAACTGCGAGTTAAAGCTTCACTTTTTTATAATAATCCACAGTTTTTCTTGCACAAATCGCTCGTCTCCGCCCACTGAACAATCTCATTCATAATCTTTAGAATCTCGAAAGTCGTGAATGCCCGCTAATATTAATATTAGCTGAATCTGTAATATTCTAGGAAATAATTTCAAAGGCGCCGTTTGCACAGTGTTTTAATTAAAATAATTTAAAATATAATCGCTTTAGAGCGGAGAGTTGCTAACAAGGGAAGTTTGGAATTTCCGAAACGGAGCTACAAGACAAAATAATAAAATATTAATAAAGGCCTGTGCGGAAAAGTTTCATCGGCAAATATTTGTGTTTCAAATAAGCCCGGTCGCGATAGCGGGTGGCTTGCTCGGGAACCGAACCGCTTTGTCGTTCTTTGCCCGTCTTGTTCTGCGCTTTGTTTCTGCTTGTTTGCTAGTTCAGGACACATTTTTGGGGCGTTTGCTTTATGTCGATGATGTTCTGGTCTCGATTAGAAATCGTCAGTAACAAGTCAATTTGTCATTATTCGTGCTTTCTTACAACTCGTGGAACCGTGGTCGCATGAGGTCGCGGTAACAATTTATTGTGTCTCAATTCACTGGTATTTGAAGGGTTTTGTTATAACAAAATTTCAATCAATAACCGACTCCAAAAATCGCACTGTGGCAAGTGCCATGGTTAAGTGGCACACTTGTTTATGTGGCGTTTCGTCTAGCAACTGTCCATTTATTTTACATAGCGGGGCATAAAGTTTTTTAGGTGTGTCCCTATTCCCTACACTTGAGTTTAGACTGTAAACCGTCGGTTCTTTCGTCCCCTGTTTGTCGGAGAAAACTATCGGCCGGCTGATTGATACGGGCCGCAACAATGCGTGTTTGCTTTCAATTACACTCCCCGCACTCCGCGTATATCGAAAACGTCGTGTACATGGACATAGGGTCACTTGAAGGGACTAAAGTTGGTGGTTGGTTAAGGCTATGGGCCACTGGAAGGGACTTTTGGTTCGGTTAAGGTTATCATCTCCATCAGCATAATCTGGACAAGGGACTGTGTTGGTGTGGTTAAGATTGTCAACTCTTATTCAGCATCAAGTCATTCAGTCTCCACTGTAAGAGTACGACTCTGATCTATGTATATCTTATTTACTAGAGTCTCCATATCAAATCTAATGTTCTATTAGACACCTTTTACGACTCACAGGAAAAGTAGAGATGGTTTTATTTAGCCCTGACGGAATTTTTGTTTATTTTACCATAGAAGTAAAAAGTTTCAGTCGTACTCGTACATAATTATGAAAGCCTACATTTTTATCAGAGGGGCTGTAATCATATGTACTGCTATTGTCAAACACATCCATCTCTCTCACACATAAGAGATGCTGACATGAGCAATAGAGAAAGAAACAGCAGGCAGTAGTAAACAGCTTGTCTGTTGACAATGATTAAAATCAACAAACGCAGCTAACGTAACATCATTCTTTATATCCGTGTCGTTTAGTTACATTTCCGCGTCGCGAAATTGTGGAATAGAATCTTACTACCCTCCAAATAGGATACAATTTGACCTGCCTCCACCTTCGATAAGTGCAAAATGCTGTTCGATTCGGACCTTTACATGGGTAAATTGAACACCCCAAACAAAACGCCTATAGATATCTGTCTCATTACAAGTGATGACTTTAGGCTCGACTTGGGGTTCCATAGAAAAACAACAGCATTCATGGTTACTCTGTGGTTTCCTCGGTAGAGTCTAAGAGCTAATCATAGATGGGGTGAGATTACGTTTATTATTCAATGTTCCCTCTATTTCTTGAGAACATTTTAATTCCACATGATATATCCTTCTCCAGGGAACTTACCAAATCAAAGAACAGCAACATATACACTACTGTGAAGTACTGTGTAAACAAACAGAAACTAGGATAGTATGCTACTCTACTACTATGTACTAGCAAATATAAATAAATTTTTGTATTTTTTTTACAGCGGATCAAGTCTTCAAGTCTTTGGACTCTTAGACTTATGACCTGTACCTACTTTCAGCATTTCGTATGCAAATCTTATACTTGAAAGATTCAAATTACACTACCTTTTTCCCTTATTTTAATCCTCACTTAAAACCGAAAAAAATCCTGATTAAAACGTATTAGAATTATACTCCAAAAAAATCACAGGTCTATTATCCAGACAAAACCTGTGTGAATATTTCACGAGCCATCAAATCAAGAGAAGCAGGATCTAGACGGGTGTTTTAACAATTTAACTTTGCTATTTGATTTATTTTTCAGCGCCCGCGGCGACCGGCGAACTATTTTAATATTACATCAACGCGTACTGCGCTTTAATGGCTTTTGATAGTGCCTTTTGTTGTAGTTATCGAGTTTTTAGTACATCGGGAATTCGGAATCGGGAATTGGGAATGGTGACATTTAAAATGTATGCCACAGGCAGAGAATGTCTATGTAAGATTTTTCAGTGCTTTTTCTCAGTTAATAGGTTCATAGGGTTGTATGACCACTAGCTGCAGGGCTTTTTGAACTAAATTGTCTGGAGAAACAAGTCCTATTAGGATTCAAGAAAAAAAAACATTTGCAGATTACTTTAGCTTATACAAAGAAAACTATTAACCGTTCATTCATACTAACGGGTGATGATCCAAATTAATAAACCCCTGCATAACCGGATCAAATGAGCAAACGATTCCGGATCACCACAATGGCGGCACAATATGGCGTTCCCGCCAAAATTAGTGCCGGCGGCGGCCGCCCTCGAAGCGCCACGTGGCGGCGCGTGCGATAGCACTGCCGCGTGCGCGCGCAACGCTGAACGATATTAAAACGAATATGTTAATAAAAATGATGGTTTGGGTGTTTTGATTTGATATCCGGCACGAAGGACTATGTTGTAATCCGGCTCAAAGGACCAAACATCGAGAATAACAGTTTTGAACATATTTTTTTCAAAAGTTCAATTAGTTTATTGCTGCAGAGTCATTTAAGTAACTCAAATTCTAAACAGATTTTAATGTTTGATTTAAAATGAAATCGTATTCTTACCCAAAAAAACAACAAATACAACCTTACACCTTAAATAGCTCCATGAAAATAACGTTATTTTAATTGTATTTAATAATTTTAACACCCTATATCAACTGGGGTGGGTGTGTCGAGTACAGATACAGCGAGGCACATTGTTGCTGGTGTGAAAGTGAAACTCTTAATGTCAGCAATATTGTTGAAGAGGACTGGACTAGCGGGACATTTAGGGCAGTAAAAATAAAAAATTTGCAGCACTAAAATATGATTTTGTGATGTAGTAGCTACTAGCATCACGAGCAATATTGGTGTCTTAATCGGAATGAACATGAAAAATATTGCAGTCATGATAATTTTTATGAAGTAAGTTCGCCAAATATGGTCCGGCTACTAATAATGTTAAAAGTTTTACATTCACTCTTATTGATGCAAACTTTTTGTCTTTTGCACATAGTGTATTTTATTACAGCTTTAAGCCTTATTAGAAAGTTGGTGATATTAGGCGCTTCGTAGTAACTTACTAAGAAAAGGGTGAAGGGCTCAAACACCAATCCAAAGCTGGTAAAGTCGTCAACTAATTGCAATTATCTTGCGAACCAACCGTCCTTGCGGGCCTTAGGGCAGTAATCCCTTAGAAGTAGGGGTGCGCACGGACGCCCTATCGCATCCACGCACACTTTGGCCATCTTGGCTCTCACTTCGAGATAATGTACTTGAATTAGCAAGAACTGACGACGGCATATCAAGCTAGATTCTGTGGTGCTCTAAGCAGTTGTGATAGATGCGATTTTGCAACTATTTATTGATTCCATGTACGGGTGATTATACGTACTCGTATATGTATGACTATAACTATGACCTTTACAAATCCCAATACTAAGTATGACCGTAGTATGACCTTTACGAATCTCGAAACTAATGCTGGGATTTACCACTTTGAAACTCACCTCGCTATTTATAGAGACATAAGTTTCGAAGTCGAAGAAGTTTTCGTCATTGACATGATGTTAGTGATGTGGACGAATTTGGGTTCTATACACAGATCACAGAAACTAAAGTAAGATATGACAAGGAGGTGGGGCCTAATATGC
Source organism: Ostrinia furnacalis (assembly GCF_004193835.3). Classification (NCBI taxonomy): domain Eukaryota; kingdom Metazoa; phylum Arthropoda; class Insecta; order Lepidoptera; family Crambidae; genus Ostrinia; species Ostrinia furnacalis. Next base: position 12,597 of record NW_021136974.1, on the reverse strand, counting down.
CCAAAAACAGAACACATTGCTCGTGACAGCAATGATGACAGCAGCGACGTCATAATGTAAACAGTTTACATTGCTGGCGTAGTACTAAAGTTTATTCGAACGTTGAGTACTGATACCGCAGTGGATAATGAGCACATATTTTGATTACTTGGTGTGTGTGAGTTTTTAATGCGACACTGAGTTTCGAACTCAGCGCATTAGTTGCCATGTCTCTAGATCTTTAAGTCTATGGTTCTGTTCCTAGATGGACACACATTTGTATAATTGTTTTTAGTTTGGTTAAACTTGCAGGCTCATAAATGATTTCGTTCTTCGAAGGCACGAAGAACAGTTCAAGCTATAAACGTTACCAAAATAAGCTAAACAATTCTTACCCCATACTTATCACATTTTTCAAGTAACTAAATTTACAACGCCATACCAAGAACATTTTGCTCTGTCGCGGAATCGAAAATACAGGGAAAATGACCATTTCTTGGAAGTCCAAGTAGTACCTAATAGTACCTGATGCTTGCTTACGAGGAAACTTACGATTTTGCAATAAAACCTGTAGTTATAGCAGAATTTTTGTTGCAAATCGCTCCTATTAAAGCTAATATACTCGTACATAAGATATCACGTAGTTTGACTAGATGTGGTCGTATATGTACTAGAGATGATAGGTAATACATTGCTTTAAATTTAGCAAAGTATGGGTTTTATTTTTTATTTTATTTTATTGAGAACTCAACAGCGTTTTTATTTATAAAATTTTAACATACAGTAATTTAACACTCAATATGGCCATTATCAGGTTTCCCTTAAATCTCTAGCACTAGTAAAGGTTGTCTTTAAGAAATCGCTACCAGCTACGATGAAATAATACTTCGCAATACTAAGTAAATATAGGAACTAGCAAAGGAATAGGGAACTATTACCTAAGAAAGTGTAACGTTTAATACAAGAAAATGTATGTTTATTAAGAGAAATGATTGATATTTTATCATAGGAAAACTTACAAAAATAAACTAAAATCTACGTATTTGGTAACACCAAACATTTTTTAGGCAATTTTACAAACATTAAAACAAAAGACTGTCTACGTTCATTTTTAATCACAGAGCGCCGTCAAACAAGCCAAAAGATAGCTTTTAATTTCATCAAGGCTGTTTTATTACGGAAATTAACCCGTTTTAGTGGGGGATACATAAATAATTGGGCGGGCGGGGTCGGCCCGCCCTAGCACGCCCTAGAGACGCATCTACGAGAAATGAAATAAATAAATGCTGCAATGTGGAGAATGGAGTTGTGTGTGTGTCGTATTTGGGTGTAATATAAAATGGAATATTCGTCTTTTTTTCGTTTTTAGTATAATTATTTAAAAATCGTAGTTCTTTGATTATGAATGTGAGAACAGGATGATGTGGTGACTATTTTCGTTTATATCATAGTTTTACATACAGTTCACACAATATTCAAGTAAGTACCACTTGTAAAGCAGAATAAAAAAAGCTACTTTAAACAAAAAATGACATCATGACTCCCTAGGTAATACGTAATTCAGAGCTGATAAGGTGGACATTACTTTTATCATTCCTACCAAATTAGGCAAACCTAAAAATTTTCCAACAAGTTCCCTATTAATTTGTGCTCAATTGTTACGCTCAGAACAGCGCTATCTACAACAGTGCGCCGCATTCGATCCACTTTAATGAATTAAGGTCGTAAGTCATCATATGCACAGTTAATATTATGACCTACGTAATTAAATTGTGTGTTTATCTTTAAGAACATGTAGTAAACTGACGCCCGTATTCACAAACGATGCTTTCTTAAGCGAAGCAGGAAATCGCACAGCGTCCACGCGTCCTCATAGTAATGTTTGTGAACACTTGTGTTTTTAATATGCTCCAGTTGTCTGTCTTTTGTTGCTACGTCTTAATTTTCTAATTTAACTTTGTCCAAGATACATAGCTACCTACGTCATACTAGAAAAGGGTTAGTCATTTTAGTTTACACTGCTAGACTTTATAGCATGTCAATAAAACCTTTTGTGTCATTAAAATCCTAAATTTAACGACAGTGCAGATTTTTTCAGTTCGAGCGAAAGCTTGTTTTATAAAAAAAAGTTCTTTATGTTCCCTTCTGACCCGTGGAACACCAAAGTGGTACACCTAGGTGTTCCATGGTTAACTTCTTGTACCCCTGGTTCACCTAGGTGTTCCACGGTTAATTTCTTGTACTCCTGGTTCACCTAGGTATTCTGCTATTCAAAATAATTCAAAATAATGTACCCGTAGTTCATCTATTTCTATATACTCTAGGTAGGATGAAGTTTGATTGCGTAGGTAGTTACTACAACCAGTGCATACTTACTCGAATAGTACTCCATAAAGGTGTTATTTTACTGCTTCTATTTGCGTTGATCGATAGAACACACAAATTAATAACGAGTCCAATATCCATGGACATCGTATCAGGCACACGCCTGGATGACCCAAGCCTAGTGCATCGTTAGCCTAGTTCCGAGGCAATTTACTAACAGCGTCACGTGTACTCACCTACATCGTAATAGATACATACGACATGATGTGGATTACTATTGGAAGCACGTTTTACGATGTATATAGGGAAGAATGGAGATAATGTATTACATAGCTCGATATATACAAGCAAGGATTTCAGCTCTTAGAAAGTTTATTAGTATACACGAAGCTTTACATGTGTGGTGGCTCGCTACTGTTCGTCTTTCAAAAGTTTTGATAGACATTACACTATCGTTATGTGCATGTACAGTACACGTACACCCACAAGTAAAGCTCACTCGCCTTCGTGAGTTACATGAACTTATAATTGTCGTGACGTTCGCATATTGGCCAATACAGAATTAGCCTTGGTCAGCCAAATGTTATTGCCCACGATAACTCCAATTTGCCAATGAATTTACACCCCAATAATTTGTAGCTGTTAACTGCGCAGTTTAAAGCCATAACTAAAATAATCTTGTCGGAGTGACAGGACACATGCTCGCAACAAATAATGCAAGTTAAAAATGAAAAGTTATATCCGGGCAAAAATGTCGTATGAGACCATAGTTGCTATGTCACTTACGCTGTTTTTCGATGGACAAAAATCTATTAAGGGTAAGTTCACCCCCGCAGTTAATCCTTATTAAGGGGCGTTTATGTCGCACTGACAGATCCGCTGTGAGATTTGAACGCAGATTTATGGCGTACGGTAGAGGTCGCGTTTATCGCCAATGATTCTAACCGTGTTTCTCACCAGGGGTTAACTTTATTGATAGGTTGTTATGTTGATCCAAATTGGGGGTGTATTGGTTAAGTTATCGAAATTTATCAAGTTTAATTTGAATGTTGTTTTACAGATTGATCGTTAATTTTGATGAGAAATGTTACATTTTATTTACGACTTTCCAAGTCCAATTTATAAGTGCTTTAAATCTACTGTGAAATTTTCAGACAAATTTTCATTTTTTTTGTCTTTTTTTTTATGTGACAGGAGGCAAACATGCCAATTTGTTGTCTAGGAGAACTTGTTAGTAACATTTTATTTAAAAATGCTGTTGTGCTCCAACATTTTGCAAGTCACACAATCAGCCTAAACTCTACCTACACGTTATTTACGATCTGCGATCCAATCCCAGCCCACAGCCCTTTCAATCGAAAGTCTGGGGCGAATAGTGCGTTATTTATTTTTACGAATCAACGAACTCCCTTAATGAGATGCAACGTACACATTCTATTCCTTAGAGAGCTTACCCTTAAAACTTTTTGATCTATTTGATGACAACTGGGTATTTGGCGAGGCTGTGCAATTTGTGTATTTGCTTGATAGTTGCAAGAATTATAGAGTAGATTCGTAGTCAATTTTCTTTCAAGTAAGGTTGAGAATGTAAAAGAAATGACTTCAAAAATACGAAATTTTTTAATGACGTATCTTTTTCAATAAATAGGTAAATACAACGAATAGATAAGGACAAAGAATTTCTATTTGTAAAACATAACAAGGGACAAATGTGGGAACATGAGGACCCCTCTGGCCAGCGTGTGTTGTGTAGGACACCTCCATCTACTTCAGATAAATCTTGAAAGGGTCGAGCTCTTGTATTGGAATCTATATTATATGACCTGATAATGATGAAGATATGCGTTTATTTACAAACATAGAGTATTTATAAAAGATAGAACCGACACGTGTCGACAAATTGTCCTCATCAAAATGCCCTTTCCCATTTAAAACCTCCCATCACTTAAATTCCAAGCCATGTCATATGGTCGTTAATGTATTTCGAACATTTTTAATTAGAGAATGTTTGGTCAGGTGTGCACGCGCCCTGAATACCGGCGCCGGCGCAGAGACCCGACAAATCGTGCATTTATTGGTTCTGAAGTTGAATTTTAGAAATCTATAACGTTGTGAGGAGGAGGTCCAAAGTGACGACATAACTCGCAGAATTGCTAAAATCAAGTGGCAGTGGGCGGAGCATAGCTCGTAGAGACTATGCCCGTTGGGACAGAAAAGCTCTTGACTGGCGACCACGGGCTGGAAGACGTAGCGTGGGCAGGCCTCCCACTAGGTGGACCGATGATCTGGTAACCGACGAGCAGCGCAGGACCGATCATTATGGAAGAGTTATCCTTGGGGGAGGCCTTTGTCCAGTAGTGGACGTCATTTGGCTGAAACGAACGAACGATAACGTTGTGAGCCTTGAGAGTGACGTTAGGATATGCAAATGCTCGACTATAGGTGTGACAGTGATATCACTAGTAAAGATACAATTTAATGTATTCTGTCCACATATTCTGTCTAAGTAACAAATTATCTAAAAAAGTAATAGATTTTCTGCAAATAGGCTTTCAAAACCCTTGTTGTTCGGGCCACTAAAGTCGCCAGTGCTGAGAAGAAGCAGTACAAGGAATATTGTCTCATTTGTCTCTCTTTTTCTAGTGTTTCCAATAGACAGATAACGACCCAAATGTGATAGCATTTCTTTGTTTCTCTTTACTTCATTGTCCTTCATTAATGGCACTTTTTACAACATTAAAGACACTTTAGAGAAATATATTTTTTCCTATTTTCGGTTCTGCACAAAACTCTATTGATATTTTCCTTACAATTTTTCAAGACATGCATACTGGTTCTATGTAGAGTCAGTCCGGTTCCTACCAGGTTCTTTTGAAATCAACACTAATGAGCAAACAGCGAAAAGTATTAACCGTTAATGAATGTAGCACGCGTCAATATGGACGGAGATTAGTATGATCTATTTGCGACCGCTCGTTTGACCGGCACGCTCTAGTAATAGCAAAAATTGGTCAGCCACTTCTTAGGTCTGTATTACGAAACACGACTGAGAAAGATTTGGGGAAACGGGAGAATTACCAAGAAGACTAAAGTCAGATTGATGAGATGCCTTGTGTTAGAAATGAGAACTCTATGGAGAGACTGGTAGTTCAGGGCCAGGTGGAAGGCAGGAGAGCACGCGGTCGATTGCCAACCCGCTGGATAGACGCCATCACGAAGGCCACTGAGTCCACCATGGTCCAATGTACTCGCGACGCCTCTAACCGTCAGAAATGGAAGCACATCGCCAGGAGAGCTACCCTCGGAGATAACATTACCCCACCATGTACCTACCTCGTCAGCGCAACCACGACCACTCTAACAAGAGTGCCCGACTAAGAAGAAGATTACGAAACAACATGTACAATTTGGTTCAGTTTCAGTCATAGATATTGTGCCCTGATTGGCATGTAAATTATTGCAACTAATTTCAGAGCTATTGTTTATTATTATTAGCCACCATCAAGTAGTGATACAATACATAAGGGTACCTACCCACCTACCCATTTATTTGTATTCTATGTCCTTTTATAATTTTCAGAATAAGTATAATAATTGGCATGTATTGTTATATTTGTTATTTGTTATTGGTAGAAATGATTACCTATTTCATTTTTCAAAATGATACAAAAAACTTTTTTTTAATCCACAACGAGGAAGCTCTTGGCTCACCTGATGGTGGTGATGATCAGCCGAAGGTGGAAGCGAGCTTCACCCGGAATCCTCAACCACGAAGGAACTGGCTAACATCTTACTTGTCGTACCACGATCGAACTCGTCGGAACACGACAATGCTGTTAACATTGTTATTATGGCGACAGACTTAAGTAAGATGGTGGTAGCTAGCCAGGCGAACTTAGAATAAGTCCTACCACCAACCAAACCGAACAGAAAAATCTGCCCTCACTGGGAATCGAACCCGGGACCTCTGCGTCTGAAGCAGGTGGTCTTACCACTAGACCACAGAGGCGGTTGGTATATTAAAATACCATGCTCAAATGAACTGGTGTTTCTTTCTGAGCTATTGAACTAGTGCCCGCGCCGGTGTTTGCTCGCTACATCGCGGACAATTGAAACACAGACAAACACACATTACACTATATTTAAATACTGTTTGTTTTTGCCAAGTAATTAGGTGATAACTTTGGCTTAACGATGGCTTTCTTGGAACAGTTTTACAATGAATATTAATGAGTTGTTTGTTGTAGATAGAAAATGACTGCTCGATCATTACTGATAGAAGTTAAATTAACCTTTGTTCTTTTTGCTGGTACATTTTTTGTCAAGAAATCGAAGAAAAACTTATAACTTTAAAGATTAGAATATACAATGTCTCAAAAAGTAGTGTCAAGCCAAAGCCCAGAGGTAGAGCATTACTATAGTCCGATTTTTAATTCGACGGAATTTTGACAGCTGTCATTTTTTGACAATTCAGATGTAATAAGCCTTTTTTGCTTAGAATTAATAATAAATAATATTAAAAAAAATTTCATCAAGTACAACTTACAAGAATGAACTATTGTTTGTATTGTGAATTCAATGTACACTAATTATTATGTATATTTTAGAGATTAAATAGAAAAAAACGTGTTTTTAACACAGTAAAACAACATATTAACATAAACGAAAATATGTATTGATCATCAATCATCATTGTCGTCATCATAATCAACTTGGATTATAAAATTGGCATCTTGTTAAATTGATTATTTTAAGAAGCTAAGATTTTATTAACAAAAGGATTTTCATAAAAAAAATTTGTAACCCATGGATTATTGGGCAGGGATTCCAGTAATAGAAAAATAATTTCCCAATTTTTTTTGTAACTTCCATAATATGATAATAAAAATTCAAATAACCATTTTGAAATGATCAGTACATTTTTAAGCCTTAGTTTTTCAAGTGAAACCTTAAATTCAAGAAAGGATTATTTTTTAATTTGTGAAATTGCTCTCCATTCTTAGTGGGAATGTTTCAATGTTGACAACACTTCTGAAATGTCAAAATTCCGTCGAATTAAAAATCAGAGTTTAGGGCTACCTGAATTTACCTGAACATTTTGGGACATCCTGTATGTATAGTATAGTCGTCGTGTTCTTCAAGCTATATTAATGCGTATTAACATTTATAAATCTGAGAGCAATTCTGTCTGGCAGTCTATTATTGTCTTATTAACAACCTTTACTAGACGAATTTTGAGAAATTATATTAAGAAAGAAATCTTCAAGATTTTTAAGACAAAAGGTGGAAAGGGTTTTGAAGTATTAAAGAATCAACTGTTTCTCATTTTACTTTATGATAACCCACTATGTACATTAGATAATGTACTTTTGGTAGTAAATGAAGCATTTTTTGTGGCGAAAGGCTAAAAATCACAGACATCAATCAATCGTCAGACAAAGACGGGGGCAAAAGCTAGTACTGACCTATAGTTTCACTCCTCTATTGGCCATCTCACCCTCATCCAGGGTCCCTCCATCGCGGTACAGTCACGCACGAACGCGTCCCATCCCACGTCAGCTAATGAGCTATAATCCGCCCTGTGCAGCTGACTGTACATACCAGTGCGGACAGTATCACTCTTATCAAAGTGCAGTAAGGTTCATTTTGCCTTGACAATTTCTGAGATTGTTCTGCCGTACGTAGCTGACTGTAGCACTCTTACAGAACAATCTTATAACAAGGATATAGAGTTTATTTTCCTTTGGAGACCAAACCCCGATCTCTATTTTGCGACATAGTGATTTTGTTGCGTCAACAATACAGCTAATGGTGGGACGAAATCAATGTTTATTTGCTTATTATTTTTATTGCGACGCTAATTAAATTATTTTATTGTGAATTAGGATTATTAGTGCGCTTCGATAAAACAGAATGTGGATTATGTAAAATAAATCGTTGTTTGAGATAATAAATGATTATATTATCGCGGAAGTCTAAGGCTGGTTTGCACCATCTTACTTTAACTTTGACAAACGTCAAAAATCTGTCAAACTCCATACAAAAACCGCCTGGTAACGTTATAGTTACGGTCAAAGTTAGGTGGTGTAACTCAGCTTAGGTATTTGGTATTATTGTTGTGGTATTTACGATGTGTGAAGTATCGAGAATCTGCATTAAATTATAGATAAGATTGACTCTTAATTTACATTATTTATTTTGGTTTTAGTAATGCTTTATATGACAATAGAAGTTAACCTTTAATTAGTCACGCGGGGTCCATTGGACCCCAGTGTAAGTATTTAGGCGCGATATAAACTGCATTTATAAAAATTAAAAGTTCAGAAAAGAATTTTGAGCAACATTCCTTGACATTGTTCGAATTTCGGGATAATATTAGTGATTCATATCACTTGAGCAAGAGCTTTTATTTCTCGAGTCATGTCCAGCGAGTATCAAACTACACATCCGCATCCGCGTCATGTACACCGTTCTATGTGCATATAAGTTTTAAATAAATAAATAAATAATAAGAAAACATGTCCAGAAAATCGACGGATATCTCGAACGCTTTAAAAAGTTCCAAAACAAATCAAATTAAAAATAAACAATATCTTTGACACGCGTGTTCGCCCCTCCATTTGGGAACAAAAGACCAATGGAACTACAATAATACTTACAATGTCCGCATTAAAATAATCTCGTATGTGAGGTTACGCGCGATCGCCTCATAACAACATTACCCTCTTTTTAGTTGTCGGGGAATATCTGACTTTTTGAGGGCGAATGACTGCGAATTAATTAATTTAAGTTAGAATCATAGTTTTATTGGTATTTTTAAAATCTCTTGAAATTGACACTTTACCGTGACTTTACGTACTTCCGAGATCTTCAGGTATGTACCTGCTATCTTGAGTCTTTTTAGAGTGTTAAGTTTTTATTTCCGGACATTTTTTTCATTGATTTTTGGGAAGTATTTTTGCGTTAGGCATTGTACCAACTTTTTTGTGGGGCTCTGTTGAATATATTTTTTTTCAACGAGGAAGCTTTTGGCTTGTATCACACCTGATGATTTGAATATGATATAGTCGTAAACCAATCAAAATATTCAACATGTTGTGTCCTTTGAGTGTTGAGGATTTTAAAACACATTAGTTATAGTATTGTAGCCAGTAGGTATAGTATTGTAGTTAAATTGGATAAAAATACAATTGCTTTAACCGCCATGTTCAATTTAAAATTGAAACAATCATAATTTGTAACATGCTACGAATGTGCTACATTTCTGCGTAACGGGGGAACCGTAGCTACAAGCACTACGCCGTAGCTCTTGGGATTTTACCTCTGAGTTACTGATGCACTCTACATAAAATATAATGGTATCAAATCATTTCTAATTTATATTGACAGAAAGTAGTTAGCCCAATTTATTAATAACTAGCCTTTGCCCGCGGCTTCACCCGCGTGAAATTTAGTTTGTCACAAATCGTCATAAATTATAGCCTATACGTTATTCTGGGTTATAAACAATAATACTGTAAAGTTTCATCACAATCCGTTCAGTAGTTTTTGCGTGAAAGAGTAACAAACATGTTAACACCCAGACATCCATACAAACTTTCGCATCCCAACTAATATTATAAATGCGAAAGTAACTCTGTCTGTCTGTCTGTCTGTCTGTCTGTCTGTCTGTCTGTTACGCTTTCCCGCTTAAACCTCGCAAACCGATTTTGATGAAATTTGGCATAGAGATAGTTTGAGTCCCGAGAAAGAACATAGGATAGTTTTTGTCCCGGTTTTTGAAACAGGGACGCGCGCGATAAAGTTTTTCTGTGACAGACAAAATTCCACGCGGGCGAAGCCGCGGGCGGAAAGCTAGTTTATTATATTAGTAGGATTCTGAAATTTTAGTTACAATTACAAAAAAAAAACAATCACAATTATGTTTATAGTAAGTAGAGATAGGTACATTCTTAGAGAAGTGTAGAGCGAAGGTTGCGTTTTACAGTACCTACATTTAAAGATACTCGTATCATTTCAAACGAAAGAACAGATTTTTTTAAATAGCTGCGGGCTATTGCCCTATCACCATTGCTAATAACAAAACCTGTCCACCCAAAAAGAGATTACGAATCAAAAAACAAGCGGACAATTACTGCACATTTGTCTTAATCTCCGCTAATGCAATTCTCCGTTAAACCTCCGCAACTGTTCCGTGGGGAGGAGGGTGGAAACTACACGATTTGTATTTATAAGTAAGACCGCTTTGTTCTGCGATTAGTCGCGACGACAAAGTCGGAGGGGCGATCTTTGCTATTCAACTATTTGTTGTAGAGTATTTTTTAGTAATTCATTCAAAGAATTTGCATATTTTATTGGTGTTTAAGTTGTTACACAGTTCTCTGACTGTCTATCAACTATTATCTATTTTTGTTATTAACTTAATATTAATATCCTATAATATTGATGCCTATAATATTAAGAGCGTTGTCACATTTTTCATGCAGAAATCGAGAATTTGGCAGATTTCGAAATGATTTTAGTCATATAATTTATTGTTATAGCTTCTTTTGACTTATATCATCGTAATTATCATACGTTTTTACGGAATTTATAAAATATAATTGACAAAATCTCGTTCAAATTGGATTTTTACCTACGAAAACAGCGAATTAAAAGGTGTACAATACTGTAGTATATTTTTTGATCTATCTTATAAGGTTCAGCCATCGTTTTCAGTGTAAGCACAATAACTTAACCAAAATTACAGTTAAATCAACCTATCTCAAAAACTATAAGAGATACTTTGATCAAACCAAAAATCGTTGAAAGAGTTAATTAGCATGCATCACCTCTATTTTTTTTAGAATTTTATACCCCGTAGTTATAAAAATAGAGGGGGGGGGACATACTTTTTACGACTTTGAGAGCTGATATCTCAAAAACCGTTCACTTTAAGAAAAATGTTTTTTAGAAAACTTTATATCATTTTAAAAGACCTTTCCATTGATACCCCACACGGGTATGTACATCGAAAAAAAAATTTTCATCCCTCAGTTACATGTATGGGGGGCCCCACCCCCAATTCTTTTTTTTACTATTTAGTGTCATAATTTTGTAGCGGTTCATACAACACATATTCCCATCAAATTTCATCACTGTAGTACTTATAGTTTCCGAGTAAATCGGCTGTGACAGACGGACAGACGGACAGACGGACAGACGGACATGACGAAACTATAAGGGTTCCGTTTTTGCCATTTTGGCTACGGAACCCTAATAAAAACGACTAAATATTTAAAAAATCTATGTTATTTTATTTTATTTTAATTATCTCTTTATTTTGTATAATAAATATTTCATAGATCAGTAGTAATTTTCCTTATTTTCATTCTTTTTTTTGCGTTCCGCTAAATCTGCCGGTGTGTGTACACTAAGGCTGAGATGCACCACCTAACTTTGACCCTAACTGACAATAACCGGTGTTTTATGTTAGACAGATTTTTGACATCCAAAATTTTGATGTCAATGTTAAAGTAAGACGGTGCAACACGGCCTAACAAATGTATCGTAGACAGTACTTTTTATTTTCTTCATAAATCTTTCTTTTCTTTGTAGAGCTATCTACAAGCTTTTATTTTCTTTGACATCTGGAGTTGTAAAATCTTGCATCTTAAAATTTACTTACTTCCCGTTTTCCCATTGAGCTGAAATTTTGCATGTCTACACAGGCATGCCAAATTTCGTTTCATTTCGCACTAGATAATTTAATTTACACGTGTTTTCATGCGATGGCCAAGTCAATATATTTATGTAAAACGTTAATGATTTCCTGGACTGAACTTGGTATTACATGGATCTCACAACTTTTTACCGTAGAACAACTGAGTAGTGAGACTTGTTTTTTTTAAAAGTATTGTTTTTGATGGGTTTGTATTACAGAACGCATATTGTGTACCTAATGAGATAAATTTTGTTCTATGGATAAAAATTTTAAAGTTACCTCTGATTTTTTAGCATTATACGACCGTGGTTTATAATAATAAATTCTATAAAATCACAATGATATCAGTATTTACCTCTTTGATTTCCTGACTTGTTTAGATTTACAAAAACTAAATATTTATTATTAACTTTTAGATAATAATTTGAATGGCGTTTATGATGTTTAGTTACGAGCTCTTTGATGGTAACGTTTAAAAAATGGCACGCTCGTTTTCATACATTTCATTCCATTTATTTAACCTATCCATATTTATGTGCGGAAACGTCTCAAAATCAGAATAAATTTTAATTTTTCCATTTCCCGCATCG